>NC_057814.1:612643978-612758102 GCF_018294505.1 Triticum aestivum
GGCGTTGCATATCCAGTTGCGATGAATGGTTAACCTTACTGGTTGAAGGAATGCTATTTTGCTATTATATCTAGCCAATACGTATAATTCGTTCCTTTGAGCTTGTAAGCTCTTAAATATGTGTACAAATTGGAACCAAAAATCTTCTCTGTTTGGCTAAACGTTCGTCTTGTTTGTTCAGATTTGGGGGAGCCGTAATCAGATCAGCATTTTCAATTCAAGACAACTGGGATTTCAGTGGCGTGCCTTACAGGATGACACTATCTAAATTGCTTCGCCTGCCGTTCGTCATGTCTATGTTTTGGTTAATTGCTATAGCATCGATGTGGATGTTCTTTCTCCAAGTGTGGCTGTGCCATGTCTATGTTGTGTTCTTCCTTTGATATCTAAGAATGTTACATTGTAGTTAACGGTCCCAATCAATCAAAAACTGTGGTAAGTCCACCTTTATGTGTTATACTGAGCAGTGCGTTGCAATGCATCTGGTGCTGATGAACGGAATCGGTGGCGAGTGGCTGCTGCTTGTCCAAGTCCGCTGCTCCTTGACCGCAATGGCAGCGTACCGCTCATACATAACTGTTGTCTCACAGTTGTCTCTTGAACATCTAAAAGCTTGATGGTCTTTAGAAATAAGAGCTGGCAGTTCGTGCCATTTGCCTGAACTTTCAGAGAGATATTTCGCCCAGGACTATGAATAGGACTGGAGTGAAATGAAAAAAACCAGGGGTTAATGTTGATGCTTCTTATTATCCTAACGAAATGAAAGGCTCCACGGGTGCGGTGGTCAGAGACGCTCATGGTGTTTTTCTAGCTGCTGCTTGCTCTACCGACGCTCATGGTGTTTTTCTAGCTGCTGCTTGCTCTACCATTCAACATGTTGATGCTGCTCAGACAGCTGAAGCAATAGCTATGCACCAGGGTCTTCTTCTTGCAAACACTTTGGGCTTAAACTCAATTGAAGTGGTAAATGCTTGTGCTGGATATGACAGAATATGGAACAAAGCTTCGGCAATTTATGCAGATTGCTTTATTATGGCTGGGATGATTGGAAGAGTGGATTTCTTGCACTGTGTTAGAGAAACTAATGAGGTAGCCCATAGCTTAGCAAAATTTGCTTACGAAAATGATACTTCCATTAGTTGGTTTGAGGAGGCCCCTGATTTTTTTTGGTGAATGCCATTGTAAACGATGTAACTATTTTACCAGTGAAATAAAGTAGCCAAGATGGCATTCCCTCGGAAAAAAAGAGCTTCCTCTATTGATGCCCGGGGCTTAGAAACAACTTCTAATGACCCACCCCAACACCAATCAATTCTGTTGTGTTTGGTATCCTGAGTTTGTTATTGAAGTGACAGTTGCTTGCATTTTATTCTATTCTTTCTGAAAGTGCCCTTCTCGGCTCGAGCTCAGCTCGAGTGAACAGTAAAATCCGACAAAATTTAAAAAAAAAATCTCATTTTTTGTGACTACATTTGACAAATGTCTTCAAAGCTTGCAAAGTTTAATCATGAAATGAAATTCGTACCCCTCCCACATCATTGTACTACTGTCACACCCCTCTCACATGGATCCGACTCCGAGGAAAACCCTTGATCCTGTGTGATCGGACTATGGCGGCTCCTTGGTGTTGTTTCCCCGTTTGATGGCTTCATCCTTGAAGCTAGGCATCTGCAAGCGGCACCAGTGGAAGGCGTCGATGTTGCCGCCATGGCTTCTATGGCAATGATGGCGGAGGCGAGCGCAGTAAGATCTGACAATGGTTACATTAGTCGGCTCTTTTAGGCGTATCCATGCCTCAGGGTTGTTTTGTTGTGATGAGGTCGGAGCTGCGGGCGCGGGCCCCTATGGTGACGATGACAGGCGGCAGGTGGTCTGTTCGGTGGTCTTCCATGGTACTAACCTTGCATAGTTCTCATTTGGAGCTCTCCATCAGAGTTGGAGCTGTTTTGTCCTCGATGTGGGTGGCTGAAGCTGGCACGAGTCTTCTTGTATTTCACACAGCCTCTACGGCGAGGGTTGGGTCAACGTTCGTCTTCGGCGAAGACGGAGTCTTTTGCTCGGAGATTAGGGAGGGCGATGGCGCCTCTTGGGGAGAAGTGATGACGATGACACCATAGTGTATCTTGACGAGACCCTATGTATTGAGGTATGTTTGTGTGTGTGTCTGTGGGGGGTGGGGGGTATCATGTGTGTGACGCTTGACAATTTGTGACAGTTTTGGCCTAGTTTTTCATTAATTGACAGGATAACTCTCTTCTGCTTTATTTAATGGATGAGACAAATCATGCCTCCATTTCGACAAAAAATAAATATGGTATTTCACTCAATTTCAGTTTTTTCAGATATTATTCACAAATATTGACACATATCTTACTCATTTTAGTTATATTTCAATCAATTACAGAAAAAAGTTCCACATGCATATTTCACAAACATTTCAAGAAATTATTTAACACGTATTCAACGTTTTTGAATATTAACTCCATTATGTTCTTTCAAATATCATTCCCCTCAATTTCAAGTTTTGAGAAAAATATTCATAAAAATTCACACATATCTTAACCATTTTATTTATATTTTAATCAATCAGAGAAAACATTCCACATGCATTTTTTGCCAGTATAAAATTATCTTAGCGAGATGTTAATTAATTTAAGGATTTTTTACAAAAATGCTGACACATTTCAGTAACATTTCACACGACATGTTTATTCGGGTAAGTCTAGGTCGCGGCAAGGTTTTGTTAGTGTTTTTTTAACACACAAAAAGTTTGTTTTTTGAGTAAATGTAGTCAGCTTCTTGGTGTATCAGTCGGGTTGTTGAGCCGGAGCTGCTGTGTCATGTGGTGGCAACTTACGATGACGGGTGATGGTTGACTCTTCGAGCCCTTTTGGTTAAACGGATATACCCTAAAAAAATGTTTGAATTGATATGTGGCGTTCCATAAAAAATCTGAGGTGCCGGGCCTGAAAGTGGAAACGTAAGTGGGCAGTCTCGGCCCGAAGATGACCATTTCACAGGCCCATCGGCAGCACGACAAAATCACTCTCTTCTCCAGACTCCAGCATCGTCCGCACAGCACGCAGCCGGCTCCTGCTAAATCAGCGGCGAGGGTTCCCGAATCCCGATTCCAGTTCAAAAAACCAGGGTTCCCGACTCCCCTTCACCGGCGGCCGCCTCCTCCACCCACCGACCATCGCCTCTTCCGCCCCGGCCGCCCACGAATTCCCCTACCACCAACCACTCTCCCTCCTCCGCCTCACTCGCCGCCGGCAAGGAAATGGCCTCGTCGCTGATATCCATCCCGGATCACCTCAAGGCGGAGATCTTCGTCCGGCTGCCTGAACTAGAAGATCTCGCCCGCACAGCTGCCACCTGCGTCACTTTCCGCAGAGTCGTTGCCGACGGATCCTTCCGCCGCCGCTTCCGCCTCCTCCACGCCCCGCCCCTCCTCGGCATCCTCGACCGCGACGGCTTTCATCCCGGCCTCCCGCCTCACCCCTCCGCGCCCGCCGCCCGCGCGCTCGCCCACGCCGCCGACTTCACCTTCTCCTTCCTCCCCTCCCACCGCCGCTGGGCCGTGCAGGACATCCGCGACGGCCGCATCCTCCTCGCCGCCAACCCTGAACCCCAATTGTTCACGGAGCTCGTGGTGTGTGATCCCTTGCACCAGCGACACATCCTGCTTCCGCAAGTACCTCACGACCTAGCCGCTTCGCCGGAGTTTCCACTCCCTGTGGCACACAGGTGCCATCTTTTCATAGCTTCCCCCGGCGCCGGCGAGAACATGGCAGCTGCAGCCATGGAAGAGGCGGCAAGGGCATTCATAGTGGTCATGATAGCACATTGTGAAACTGGTGTGGCTGCCTTCGTCTTCCCTTCGAGCACCAGACAATGGCAAGCTGCTGCATCCAAGGGTTGGAGTGATTTGTTCCCCTGCCAGGGAGAGTCAGCCATGATGTCATCTATGCACCCTAAGTTTGTCGGGCGCCATTACGCATATGGCTGCTTTTACTTGGAGTCCACCATGAATAAGAAGTTGCTCGCGTTTGACACCCGAAGGATGGAGTTCTCCATTGTCGACGTCCCATGTGAAACATCAAACATGTTCGGTCTAGCCATTGTGGAGGCAGGAGAAGACATGATTGGCATGTTTGATATCCATAGTGATCTTCGTTATTACATTAGAGGAAACAAAGGTGAGAGTTCTAGCCAGTGGAAGATCAAGAAGACAATCTCACTACCTTCTGATTATCAGTACTATATCCAAGCTTCAACCGAGAGGTACTTGCTCCTAAGAAAGATTGGACCCTTGCAGTCCATAAGTTCATCTCCGAAGATGCTAGAGGTGGAATATGTCTCAATGGACGTCAAGACGTTGCAGCTTGAGAGGGTTTGTGGTATATCATTCGGGTTTAGCTTGGCCAGCGCACGCATATATACAAGCTTCCCACCATCCTTGTTGTCTGCACCGACAATATGAAGTGGTAAACTTTCTATTGCTTCCTTATGTCCTCCCCTTCATAGTTAGCACACAGCTTGTCTAATGTTTAATAGTTCATTACTGAGATTAGTCATTCTGGTTTATACGCTTCAGTTGTGGTTATTTAACTTGTGCTTGTGGGAAAACTAATCAATCACAATAATTTAATTGTGATTTGTTGTTTTATTTGTTCTAATCACTTTCCAGAGAAAATCGGAAAAGAGAAGATTTTTCACATAGCTTATGCATTCACTGTTATTTAGGCCTCATGAAATCACAAAAATGATAGAACAATTATTGTACAGGAGTACTTTATGGTTAAGGTGTAGAAGGAATATTGGTGTAGATCCAATTTTCATTTTATTGTTCCACTCAGCTGACGCAAATTCATTCCATTCAAGCACGACTCATCTTGTCTGCTTCTTTTATATATAAACATAAGGAGGCAGAAAAGATTTTTTATATTTTGAGGCATCTTCACATATATAATATCTTCAATTGAATAACTATTGTGCTCACAAATAAGAGACTCACTAATCTGTATAGCAGGAATAGCTTGTGCTGCACAAGCTGTTTGATCTGAATCAGCCTCATAAGGTCACTGATAGGCGGGGGCCGGCACCCAGTTTTTCTTTTTGTTTCTATTTTAAGATAGTTTGAACTATTTCCCGTGCCTCTTTCCGAGTCTCCCAGTGAACGGCAAATATAAGAATGCAAAATTTGTCGGTTGTGGCAAGAACTCTTGATTTTTTTCAGTTTCAGAGGCATAAGTTTTAAGTGTTTTTTTTTTAAAAATTGACCTAGGTTAAAAGTTTGTTAGACTACTATGTAGTATACAGAGCCCTTCAAGGCTGCAACACAAATCTACCTTTTTTTGCATGATCTAAGTTTTACCGGACTCATTTACTTATGTCTAGATGCCTCTGTCGGGCTATGTATTCCAGCTTTGCATTGCAAATTACACTGCTAAACACATAAAAGTGAAGTTTTAATGTTGCACATAAAAGTGCTCATGACTCGTGTCTTCTTTGTGCTTCCTTTCAACTAATCACGTGGCTACTCCTTGCCTAATTAAGTACGTGAGACTGAAGTTTAATAGTTGTGATCATCATTTGTGAGACTATGGTGCCAACATGGCTACAATTTAAGAAGATGTTTCTCTATGACAGTGTGAGCCTTGTCATCTATGTTTAGTATGTTTACAGGGTTCACTAGGACCTGATTAGCCGCCGGCCTTATCTCTGTTTTGTCTTGCATATGTAGGAGTATACATCAATGCATGGTTTTGACGTGACCCGTACTTTGAGCATAAAGTTAACTAATGTGATTAGGCTTCAATCCAAATAATCTATATTTTGCTCCCATCCACTCCACCATACGTTGGTGTCTACCTTTCAATCAACAAATTTTTAATTGTTTCACCAAGAGCTGAACCTACACAATTATCGCTTGTATCTGAATCTGAATTGGTTGATGTTTTTTTTCACTTACTTGAATGTCATTTCTATATATGTTTTAATCCTACTCTAATTTCTGGTGTCATTTTTCTATATCAATCCGTACTAACTGTAAACATTCCATCACACTCACTCTAGTTGGACTTCATATGGAGTTCCTATGAAAACCAAATTGCTATATTTATTTTCCCAAACTTCACATATAAGATAGAAAATAAACTCCAGCCATGTATGTTGTGTTTTCAATCTGTCATATAGCAGTGCACAGTGCACGCCTTGGTCTACCGGCGGACTGAAAGAGATATATCTCAAGTTGGACAACACTCATACAGTGAACTGTGGTGGAGTAGTTTAGCGAGCTAGTCCATCTTAATTGCTTGCATCTTCCATTAGCATGTATAGATGTCAATGCATGCATGTACTGGCTTTCTGTTTTTGTTTTAAACATACATGCTGATATTAGGTGTTTGCGTATATTAGGAACATTAATTTATTGAATCTTGGCCACAAAAATATACAGCAACACATTAGATAATTTTCTTATGTGGAATACCGTGATGGCTGGCTTATTTCCTGTTTAATAATAATTAGTACCCCCTCTGTCCCAAAATAAGTGTTGTGGCTTTGGTTCAAATCTGAACAAATTTGAACCAAAGCCATGACACTTATTTTGGGACACAGGAAGTTGATCTTATAAATGGCAAGACCTCCTGACAGAACTGACAACCAACCCAACACTTGAGAAACAACTATTCCAGCATGTCATTGGATTTTTTATTTATTTTTGTTTTTGCTCATCTACCATGATTCCAAACCTAGATCACAAATAACAGTCTGAGCGACTGCTCTGAATAGCAAGAACAGCATGTGCTCACAAGCTGTTTGATTTGAATCAGCCTCAAAAGATTAATTGTAGGGTTCACATCTATGATTTGTTGATTGTGACTAACCAAGACTCTGAGGTATCTTCCTTCCGTGACCTAAGTTAGATTCTTTTTAATAAAACTGACCTAATATGGTAGTCTGATACCAGACAAAGGAAATATATTAAAACCGAGAAACCCCAGTGTCGCACCCTAGGGCAACATTGAGGGCTAACCCAAAGTTGTTGACCACTTCCCTCTACACCGGCCACTTCGCCATGGCGGCGGCGGGCCTAGCTGCCAAAGGTGGCGTGGGAGGTTCTGGCGGCGTCAGAGTGTTGATGCTACGGCTGGGGTGGCGGCGGCCTGCTCGTCGACGCACGGAGGCTAGAGCGGCGTCCCTGTGCCGTGGTGGTGGAGCCCCTCTCCGGTGGGTGGTTGGTGGCGGGGCGACGGTGGTTGTGGGGCCGGTGTGTGGTGACTTGGTTGCTCGCCAGACCTGGCGGCGATTGGAGTCGCCGCTTGGCGTTTGTCGGCCATTTGCGGTGCCACTGGGTGTGGGCTCCGGCGACCAGCCTACGTGCGGGGGGGGGGGGGGGGGGGGGGGTCAGTTGCGGAGGCGCGGGGGCAAGCGGCAACTTGGCGGGAGCACATGGATATGCGCCAGGGCTCCGAATCCGGCATGTTCATGTCCTGCCCCCTCTGGTGGGGCCATGCTATGTGGTTTTGGGCCCAGATCTGGCCGGTGGGCGCTGGAGGGCACAGCGATGTGCTCGACTTGAGGTTGTTGTGGTGCTGCTGGGCTCTACACGTAGTGCAGCTGTCGGCGGTGGCACAAGGAGGGCAGCCTCAGGTTGTGATCGCTGGCGAGCCGGTGCTTGCCGTGGCATGAGGTGCAACGTGTGGAGGTAGAAACTGGTGGCGGTTGTGGGAGTGCCAGAGCCTCGAGTGAAAGCCCTGCTCCACCTTGGTTGGCGCCAACGACAACGATACCCATGGGCATCATTCCCCTCTGTCATGGCGTCATCTTGGGTGCTCAGGCTCATTTCCTGCCTCCGTCGTCTTTGGTTCCTCTAGGCGATGGTCGAGTTCCCGATTACCAGGGTGGGCGATGATGGCGTCCTCGTCACCTCCTTGGAGGCATCGCCTTCAGAGGCCATGCCCTGGCCAGACGTTCTTCTGTCATGTGATGCTGCCATGCCGACGTGCGTGACGGTCGCCATGGTCGAGCCATCGACTCATGTTGTGCGAAGCCTCGGGGCTGGTGTGGAAGTCGGAGTGGCGGCTGAGGATCTAGTCATCTTGGCACTGTGCACTTGGGTGACGGTGTTGTTGGCCAACATGGTGCGCGGCCTTGGGGTCAGCGTGAATGTCGGAACGGCGGCTTCGAAGATAGTTGTAGGATGTCGACTTTGGTTGCTCGGGTGACTCCGCAGGCGGCTCACTTGGTGCGCGGCCTCGGCGCCGGCATGCATTTTGCTTGCATTTGTAAGTCGGAGTGGCGGCTCTGGAGATGGTTGTAGGGTGTTGGCTCCGGTTGCTCGGGTAAAGGAGTAGGCGATTCACACAGTGCGAGGCCTCGGAGCCGGAGCGGCGGCTTCCGATAGGTTTGTGGTGCGCGGCCTCGGGGTTGGTTTGTGCATTGCTGTTGTTTCGGTTTTGGCCAGTTTTCCTTATTAACTGGTCAATTCACCTTCTTATTGAAAAAGGCAGAACTGTTCCTTGAATAAAAAAAGGAAATATATGAAGCAATCAACAGAAAACTGCCAATTTAGCATGACATAGTATTTCCAGGGCTCTCTTTCTTTTTGTTTATTATACTTAAGATGCCTCTGTCTGGCAATGCGTACCGACTTGCATTGCTAATTACAGTTCTAAACACACGAAAGCAAGTCAGTCTTTCTGGTCACATATTTCCGATCCAGCTGTGATCAATCTTACCGATGGGATAATTGCTCTTCTGCTTGTGCTATTGTGATAGTCATCTTTACAAATATAAGAGCTATAACTTGTTCCTTTTAGCTCGTATAAAACTCTGAAATGTGTGTATGCATTCAATCCAAAATTCTTCGCGGGTGTCTAACCTACTGTCTTGTTTTTTCAGATTCCGATGGAGTTGTAATCAGATCAACATTCTTAATTCAAAGTTACTGTGAGATTTAAATAGCGGGGAGCTGGACCTTGCCTACAGGGATGACACAATGTCACAATCTAGATTGCTTCACCTGGTGTTGGACTGTTCGTCATGTCTATGTTTGGGTTACTTTTACTGTAGCATCGATGTGGTTGTTGTTCCCTGCGTGAGAGTGACATTTGAATTTACAGTACTTCAGTTCGCAGTGGTGTCTATCCTATTCTTGTATCATGCTTAGGAAAGTGACATTGAAATGAGTGGTCGTCTTGATATCAGAAAAAAGGACTAGTAAAAAGCTAGCTGATATGCACATTGTTGTTTTTCTATCTTTTTTGTCAGTGATAATCTTTTTCTATCTATATCATTGATTTTTCTGTTTCCGTGGTAGCTTGACCATAAGATCAAGCAATTGATCTTTTCCTTTTATCTTTGAACATATACACAAATGCTACCTGGAATACTCGTACTGGACGGTTGCCCATCGGCTGATATGTAAGAACATCCACATTCTTTAGAAAAATACCTCTATATAAATGCCTTGACGGCTTAGAGGTCAGAGTTGGAGTTCTCCCTGCTGCTTGAAGCTGAGGACCTCTCTTGGGTGGCCATGCAGTGTGTGGTCGGCACTAGCGATCGTGTAAGATTTGGGGATGGAAGATGGATCTGCAGCCCCTACTATTGAACACACTGGATTCTTATCTGGTAATGGTTAACAATCAGTGGTATCTATTCTGCTACATGTGCCTACTTCTGCTTTCTTCTATGGCTTGATTGAAGCCGACCATGCTAGGTTGTGGTGGAAGTCTCATGAGCCTATAAAAGAGAAGTTCTTCAGATGTTGATGATGCGCAACAGCTGCTAGACAAGGGATCGCCCGACTAGTCATGGCATCATCTACCTACTTTGCGATGAGGTTCTGAAATCATTTGACCACCTCTTAATGCAATGTGCCAAATGCTAGGTCAGTCTTAGTTCATGTTCTGACCGGCCAGATCAAAGATGTATAACTTTTTTTTTTTGAGAAGGTATACTAACAGATTAGGTTTTTTTTTAGACGGTATAACAGATTAGTTGGTTACTGCTGAGAACCACAAAGGGAACTTCCCGCTACATTTTTCTTGCTGAGCGAAAAAAACATCGCTACAGTAGAATACACTACCGAGACTGTAGTTAACATTTTTTCCCTCCTAGGAGTAGGATGACAAACGCACTCGTCCCAATGTGGCCCGTGACCCAGCAAGCCCACTTTGGCAGCGCGCAAAATCGCTCACACTCCCCATCAAGGTAAGAAAGGGGTTGGCCAGGAAGGAGGCGGCGGCTGTGGAAGATACGGTGTTCAGAGTGATCTGGTTCGCGCCTTCCAACATCAAGGTATACATCCTCGTCTTTTCTTCGAGCACCAGACAATGGCGAGCCGCTGCATCCCAGGGCTTGATGGATTTGCTCGTTGGGGAGGGCGAGTTGACCATGATTACACCGCAGCACCCTTTGTTTCTGGGGCACTATTATGCTTGTGGATGCGTCTACTGGAAGTGGATGACAAATGAAAGGTGGAAGAAGTTGCTCGTTCTGGATACTCGGAGTATGGAGTTCTCGATTGCTGACCTGCCACTCGAAGCATGGGACATGGCAGATATAGCTATCGTGGAGGCAGGGGAAGACAAGCTTGGGCTGTATGGTATTCGTGATGAATTCGCGGATGTCCTGTGTTACATCGTTGGACGAAAACAAGGTGAGAATCTTAGCCACTGGCAGACGGACAAGACAATCTCGCTAGATTATAGCTACCAGCATTGTATCGGAGCTACAACAGGGAGGTATTTGCTCCTAGAAAGGGAAGAAGGCTCGCTGTTTAGGTGGCTTGGGTTGGACTCGATAAATATGGAATATTTCTCACTTGATGTTGAGACATTGCATCTTGAGAGAGTTTGCGATAAACCAATCGCGTCTGGCACATCAAGGACATACTTATATACCAACTTCCCACCACCATTGCTGTCTGCACCGACAATATGAAGGGGTAAATTTTCTGTTGCATCCCAGTTATCTGTTTCCCTTCATAGTTACTCCCTCTGTAAACAAATATAAAATGTTTTAGATCACTAAAGTAGTGATGTAAAACGTCTTATATTTATTTACAGAGGGAGTATCACACAAATTTTCTAATGCCTATAACTCATTATCACAATTGACCATTCTTGTTTACACAATTTAGTAGTGGTTACTTTTCTTCCTTGTGGGAGAGGTAATCAAGCTCAGGAATATAAGTTTAATTCATTGTCTTGTTTGTTCCATTGGCCGTTTTAACGATAGTCAGATACGGCAAAATAACTATGACATAGCTTATGCATCACCTGTTATTTTAGGTCTAGTCAATTCACAAAATTGCTAGATCACAGCATTTAATTGCAAGGACTAGTTTTTATCGTCAAGGCCTTTGAAAATAAATACAAGTATAGATCCAGCTTACCTTTGTAGGAGGCAATTGAAAAGGTATAGTCGTGCCGTTGTACATCCCAGCCTTTCCTTCCATTTGGATGGTTCTGATCTCAAATGCCTTACCGTGTGCTTTGAGGCCTAAAAGGCCCAGCCCAATACATGAATATATCATTGCTAAAAAATGTAACATTGGTTCACAAATTAGGATTACTCCAGGAGCTTGATGCTTGTACTTAATTCCACGCAGTCCCAAAATTATTTCCATGCGTGCTGCCGCACCAATTTGCTCATGATCATCCTCTGATGCTGCTTCATGTGCTTGCTTCTTGGCCACCAACGCTTCTCACTGCTAATGCTGATGCTTCTCACTGCCCATATTCCCCCAGCGGGAGCCGGTGCTACTTTGTGTTGCTGCACAGGGACCAAATACACTACAGGAAGCAAGTTTGGCAATCTTGGGTTGAGCAGTGACGAATCAAATGCCGATGCGCAAATAGTCAGTAATACATGTGGGAGAAGGCATAACGATAGCAACTAGGAGTTGTCATTCTTATGGCAGATCTGGCTGATCCACATATACCGGGCCTTTCCACGGACGCTGTCTCATCTAAAATTTTTGTTGCATCTCAGTTATCTGCTTCCCTTCATAGTTATCACACAATTTTCCTAAAGCCTGATACGTAGTTATCACAATTGTCCATTCTTGTTTACATGATTTGGTAGTGGTTATCATTCTTCCTTTGTGGGAAAGCTAGCTCAGGAATATATTTGTGATTCATTGTCTTGTTTGTTCCACTGGCCATTTTTAAGATAACCAGACAAGACAAAATAGCTTATGTGTAGCCTGTTATTTTAGGCCTCGTCAATTCACAAAATGCTAAATCGTAGTATTTATTATGGAGGACTACTTTTTATGGTAAAGGTAATTGAAAAGGAATACATCCACTTTACCTTCGGAAGTGGCAATTGAAACGACATAGTCGTGCCATTGTACATCCCAGCCTTTCTTTCCATTTGGACGGTTCCGATCTCAAACGCCTTACGTAGTGCTTCGAAACCTAGAAGGCCCGGCCCAATACAATGATTTTTTTTTTGGTGACGACAATATCAGGACATTTCATTGTTAAACGAAGTAAAACTGGTTCAAATTAGGATTACTCCAGGTGCTTGCTGCTCGTCCTTAATTCCATGCAGTCCGAAATTATTTCCATGCTTGCCGCCATACTCGCAGCCACTTGCTCATGATCATCCTCTATTGCTCCTTCCTGTGCTTGCATCTGGGCCACCAAAGCCTCTCTCTGCCCATGCTCACTCTGACGCTGAAGCTTCTCACTGCCCATGGTCTCCTGGCTGGAGCCGATGCTACTTCGTGTTGTTGTACCAGGGACCAGATACACTATGGGAAGCAAATTCTCCCAGGCTTGGGAGCATATTATGGCCAAGAATGCCGAACTGAATGCCGATGCTGGAAACAGTGAGAAATATGGGACGGATAAGGAAGGACGATAGGAACAAGGAGTTAGGAAAATTCTAAGGTGTTTTTCATGTCCAATTGCTCCTTTCTCAAAAGAAAATCCACAAAACCCAATAAAAATCTTTGATCTTTTGAATTGAGTTACTGTTCTTATGGCAGAGCTTGCTGTCTATGCCAGGCTTTTCCTGGGATGCTGCTAGTGCTGCAGACACATAGTCAAATGTTGACATCGGAGCCATCCAAAAGGAAATTAGTGGCTTAAGGTGTACAACTACAACACAATTATGCCTTTAGAGCAGTGTTGGCATCTCTGTTGGATGGCATAGTTTGTTGCATCGTTATGCCTTTAGAAGTTATTATTTGTACCGGTATACTCTACTAGGTAACTTACCAAGTCCTGTAACACAAAGCAACCAAATTTTGCATGACCTAAGTTTTGCCGCACTGATTTTGTTATGTTTACATTCCTTTGCGTAGCTATATATTCCAACTTACAAGTATTGCAAAGTTATAGTGTTAAACATATAAAAGTGATTGTTTGCAGTTGGCCAGTTGCATATTCCAAATTCAGTTGAGACCAATACCAATTGGACGAAATGATACCCTGCTTCTGCCTTTGATACTATTATTATTTCAGGCCTAATATAAGACCAATGATTTGTTCCATTCTGCTTATAAGCTCTTGAAACAATTTGAGCTTAATTTCTATTTTTTGTTTATTTTGCTCCGATTCCATGGAGTCATAGTCAGGTCAACATTCATGTCCGCAAAGCTCAGAGAGATTGTGATTGCAACACCAAAGATTTTTCGTAGAAGGTGGTCACACCTTGCTTACAAGATGTGGGAATCTGTGGTGCTGCACTTGGTAGTTGGTACTACTGGTCATTTTGCCATTCATGTTCACATGGCTTAATTAGTAGTGGTTGTTTTTCTTGTGCTTGTGGGAAAGCTGATGGAACATGGCTGTGTTATCTGTTGTCTTGTTTGTTCAAATTGCTGCTCAAAGGAATCTGACGAGTAAACAAATCAGTGACATGCATCGACTATTCATTTGGGCCTCTTGAAATCACAAAGTACTAGAACCCGACAATTATTTTTGACAAGTAGTTTTATTGTGAAGGTGAAGTACGACTCACCTTGTCCGCGTATATAAATCTATCTAGTGTCAGTTGTTTTGAAACGAATCTGACTGGTATGGTCGCAAAAAAGAGATCCGTTGCTGCTCTGAATAGAAAGAGCAGCTTGTGCTTGGAAGCTGTGTGATTTAAATCAGCCTCATAACTTCAGTTATAGGCAGGGCACCCTGTTTTCTTTGATTTTCATTTCTATTTTAGACAGCTCAACATTTCACACCCAGAATAAGTATAATCTATGTATGTATATGATTTAGAGGACCACATAGATTGTTGAGTGTGGTTGCCTGACGGCCTAAGTTGGAAGTTTGTTATACTACTAGGTAATATACGACGTCCTGCAAACGAAGGTATACCCTCTGTTTCTAAATATCATACGTTTTGGCAGTTTAATTTGAACTGCCAAAACGCCTTATATTTAGAAGCAGAGGTAGTGCCACTTTTGCATGACCTGTGTTTTCTAGGACTCATTTCGCCATGTTTACATGCCTTTGTTTGGCTCTATATATTTGAATTTTTTAATACTGCTATTTGCTGCCCCCTCCCGAGCGCAGTCTTTGACGAGGCAGAACCCACCACCCTGATGTCTATGTTTCCGTTAGTCTAAAATCGATCTGGTTCTTCCCTGCCTAAGAGTGTGACATCTGAATCAAGAATGATTCAGCTGGCAGTGGTCATGCTAACTGTATGGAGGAGGATTGTTTTCTTTTTGTTGATTGTCTGTCAAAACCACCCCTATTTTCCTCGCTTTGGTAACCTAAGTTAGAAGTTCGTTATTCCTTTGATATTCTTGTCAGCCTATGATACTATATCTAGCCAATAGAAGATCTATAGTTTATTCGTTTTTGCTGTCGAAGTAATGAATATGTGCAGACGGGGTCGTATTTAGATCAGTATTCATCTTCTCTATTGTTTGAATTATTATTTTCCGGTCTTGTTTGTTCAGGTCGAGTCAAAGTGATCCTGATTTCTATGGCGTGGTCTTACAGAGAAAGACATAGGGAAAAGACATACTGAAGAAGAAAGTAGACTGAAGACATCAAATGAGAAATTGATGACAAGATATTAAAAATGAGAAGACATAAAAAAGGTGTCTGATGAAAAAGTGTGAAGAAATAGAGTAAACATTGAAGAGAGAGTGAAAACTAAAGAAACAAAGACTGAGGAGAGAGATTAGTGACCGAACAACACTGATGGACTGAAGAAAGAGAGGAGTTAGTATCACTTCTAAACTGACATGAAAAAGATGTATATATAGAACTGATGTGATAGACTTGAGCGACGAACTGATATAGAAAAGAATGATTAATATATACAAAGAGAAGAGAGTGAAATAAATAATGGGAATGACAATGACACGCCTAGAACTTAACCCCAAGAACAAGTCCGTCCATCCGTGTAAGTTCCTGCTTCCCGCTCTCCATTTCTCTCCGCATAAACATACTCTAGTACTAATTAGTTTGTTAGTTGTGAGTGATGATCCTTCCTTCCGTGCTAGGAGTAATATAATTTTTTTCAGGTCTGATTTCCTGGCTTACATCATGCTAAACAGTTGGTTAATTGAATAAATATATTTTTTTAATTCAAGTCTGATTTCCTGGCTTACATCCATTCTTCTGTGAGAGATCATTTGTTTGTGTTTTCTAACAACTCTGATGATAGCTATAAGAATTGTAGGGACTCTTATATTTGAATTTGTGAGGTAATGATGCTTCAACTAGTGCCTGAATTTTGGATCCACTACTGTGCTTGATATGGTTAAACTTTGGATGCTTGATGGCTACTTCCTTTGTAATAAATATTTAGCCAATGCAGTTTTAACATTGGAAAAAAATCCTACTCTCGATTTCTCTCTGCACACGAGTAGTAATTAGTTTATTAGGTTTGAGTGATGGCATCATGATCCGGGAGCTAATTATTTCCTCCCGTGGTAATTTCTTAATTCAGGTCGGCAAAGTGCCGGTAAGAGGTGGAAGAGCTTGAGCGAATTGGTAAGCGTTCCTTGCCGAGGAAGCTTCTAATTAATTCCACCTTGTTAGGTTTGGCTAATACGTTGATGATTTGTCGATGCTCTTCTCCCACTCTCGTTGAGACTTTGAGAGCTGCACTTGATATTAACTGAACATTTTAGTTAATTTTGAGACGAATATAAAACTGCTCTGCTGACTGTGTAGTTGATATTGTTTTGGCGGGATAAAAGAAGTACTTCTAGTTAGCATCTCACATGAGATGTGTTTGTGTAGTTAGTCATTAATTCCTGCAGAAACAGGTAGTAGATGCTCTAAACAAGGTTCTGAACCTGATTCGTATTTGCAGGATAATAAGGTTGCATAAATCGAATGGACTAACTAGCAGATGCCGTGTTTACTGGAGTGCTTCGGCCATGGAGGACTTGGTGCATCGAGCACCTTGATCTCCTCACTGCGTGCCTGCTAGTCCTGAATGCAAGTGCGCACTTTACGCCAGCGCCTTCACCTGCTCCACAACCGACCAGAGTTCCCAAGTCCGAGGATGTGCGTGCGACAGCGACACCTTCAGTTGCTGGTACATTCTCTTTTCTATCCATTCTTCCGGGAGCATTATTCATTTTTAGCACAAGGATGATAACTCGTGAAGGATAGATAGAGTTTTTCAAAATGTGTTGTTTCTTCATACCTTTTCCATAAATGTGACACTCTAAATACTTAACACATACAAGTTCCATGGCATTATCCTAAACCCCTGTTAAGATTTATCCATCTCCACTACCTTTTTACTTGTGCTTAATTGAGATGTTACTCAAGGGTATTGTGTGGGTCAGCATATATAAAGAATATGATTGCTTACTTAAATATGTGATAACTTAGAACTGCCAAAATATCTAGAAACAGAGTAAACGCACTTTACATATTCTTTCAATCTTCAATGGTTATGGATGTTTGAACTGACTTTTTCAGGAAGGGTTTACATACCAAAGCTATGACCAGTATACTCAACAGATAATTCGATTTTCTTTGTAGTAACAGTGAGACACAGCCTGAAAAAAACATTAGGCCCAAAGATGACTGTTCAAATTGTACATAACAAAAGGTAAACCAAAACCAAAAATGATATGCTACATTCCTCAACATCAGTGTTCCGGATCCTAGTATGTCAGGTATGTGCAGAGGGTCAGTCTGTCGAGGCCGAGATGTCCTTCGGTTGCTTGCTCGTTTCACCTGAAGTTCCCTGTAGAAGGAGAGAACAATCTACTGTTACGGTTCTTAATATGCCTAAACACTTGAAACGAAAAATAACTCACCTGCAGCTCTGAAGATTTTATTTGTATAGAACAGTATGTCAAGATTTTGATGTACTAGAAGGTCAGTTCCTAACTGCCAAATGTAGTATACAGAATTGACCATGAGGATGAAAGTGGATACAGAAATTACTATTAGTGGAGTTCTGTACTTCTTTTGATTTAGCTATTGAAAATGGACTGTGGCCTGCATATAGATGTTTGCTGATGCTACTGCTCTCTGCACGGCGTCAATCAAAAGTTCAACACTAAACTTGATGATGTTACTTCAAGCATGACCTAAATGTTAGACAAAAATATATCAGACTGAAAAGTAGTCCAGACTCCAGACGGATTTCCATGTCAATAAGGGAAAAAATGAGTGAAAGTGCTTCCATTTAGTGTCGGTCTCAGGTCCCCTCAAAACTTTCAGAGGAGTGTTGAAATCATCCATCAAGTCCATCTTTGCCGGGAGACAGACATGTCCTCGTATACAGATTTCACTCAGAGTGATGGGCTATTTCACATGCTGAACTTGAGCATTTACGCACCAGCCATCTTGGAGATTCTGGAATGAAGGATAGACCAGAAATCCAAGGGCTAGGTTCCCTAAAAGAATGGACGATCATCCAAGGGTTCTGGTTGGGTACGGTGGACATCTCTCGCCTTAATTACGCTGTCATTACCCTTATTCCTAAAGTCAAGGGCGCGGATTTGATCTCGCAATTTAGGCCGATTGCCCTTATTAATAACTTCGCCAAGTTTCCGGCTAAAGGGTTAGCCACTCGTCTCTCCCCCATTGCCCACCGTACCATTAGCCCTTTTCAGTCGGCTTTCATTAAGGGTCGTTTCATTCTGGACGGGGTTCTCTGTTTGCATGAAATCGTTCATGACCTTAAGATTCGCAAGTCGAAAGCGGTGATTCTAAAATTAGACTTTGAGAAGGCCTATGACTCGGTGAGTTGGCATTTTCTTCGTAGAGTTTTATTGGCCAAAGGGTTCGAGGGGCCCCTCGTCCATAGGATTCTGCAATTGGTCTCGGGTGGCCACACTACCATCAATGTTAATGGTCAGGTTAGCAAATTCTTTGCCAACGGTAGGGGCCTGAGGCAAGGCGATCCTGCCTCTCCAATTTTATTCAATTTTGTGGCTGATGCTTTATCTCGCCTACTCTCTAGGGAAGCCACTAGTGGGCACATTACTCCGGTGTGTTCTAATCTCATTCCCCATGGTCTCACCATCTCCAATATGCGGACGACACTATTATTCTGGTCGAGTTGAATGAGGCCTGCCTTGCCCACCTCAAATTTATTTTACTATGCTTCGAGGCTATGTCGGGGCTTAAGATTAACTTTGCCAAGAGTGAAGTAGTTGTGACTGGTGTGGACGAATCGAAAGCCGCGCGAGTGGCCCACCTTCTTAACTGTAAGCAGGGCTCCTATCCGTTCAAGTATTTGGGTTTGCCTATTTCCCCGGATGTGCTCCATGCCAAAGATTTTGCCCCGGTAGTCACTAAGGTGGGAAACAGGGTCCTTCCCTGGCGGGGTAGATATAATACGAATGCTGGTAAAGTGGCTCTAATTAGTGCTTGCCTCTCCTCCCTCCCCATGTTCCTTATGGGCTTCTTTCTCTTGTCGGCTGGGATTCATGCTGGTTTTGACAAACACTGTGGGGCGTTTTACTGGAATGCTGCGGACAATCATCGCAAATATCGCTTCGTCAAATGGAAATTGATGTGCAGGCCCAAAAACCTTGGGGGGTTAGGAATTCTTAATACTTCCATCATGAACCAATGCTTGATGATTAAATGATGGTGGAAGATTACGAGCGCTGAGGATCAACCCCTTTGGTTGTCGATCCTTAAGGCTAAATATTTCCCGTCCTCGAGCCCGATGTTTGCTCTGCCGCGTGGCGGCTCTCAGTTTTGGAAGTCTCTGGTCAAAGTTAGACCTGTTTTTCAATCTTTCGTTACGTTTGTTGTTGGGGACGGTTCCTCGATTCGGTTTTGGCTTGATTGGTGGTGTGGAGATTCGCCTCTCTCGGTGACCTTCCCTACCCTTTTCTCTTACTGCTCTGACCCTAATATTTCGATTGCGAAGCTTGCATCCCAGGGGTGGAACCTGGCCTTTCGCCGTTCTCTGTCGCCTGTAGAGTTTGAAGATTGGCAACATCTTACTGCCCTCTTCCCTACGCTCTCGACGGTCAGGGATTCGGTGCTTTGGCCGCTTTCTGCCTTTGGGCGTTTTTCTGTTAAGTCGCTTTATTCTAAGCTCGTTGGTGGCACGCCTACCAATCGTTTTTCCCAAGTTTGGAAGGCCCGTATTCCCTCTAAGATTAAAATTTTCTTGTGGCAAGCCTTTCGAGGCCGGTTGCCCTCGGCTGACCAGATTCGTAAGAGAAATGGGCCGGGCTCCCAGTTCTGTGCTCTTTGCGGTGATGTGGAAGACTCGGATCATATCTTTTTTCACTGTCACCTGGCTAAGCTTATTTGGAGTTGTGTGCGGGACTGGCTTCATATGTCTTGGGCCCCTGCCTCCTTTGCCGAGTTGCGCAGCTTGGCTTCCAACCTCTCCGGTGTATCTAGACGCATCTTTTGGATGGGCTTGGGGGCTTTATGCTGGTCTCTGTGGACTACTAGGAACAAATTTACTATCGAGCACGTGTTTCCGGCTAAACCGGCTGACTGCTTATTTAAATCGTGTGCTTTCCTGCAGCAGTGGAAATCATTGACTAAGGTCGACGACCAAGAGGCGCTCTCTATGCTGATCTACAAAATCCGGACCACGGCGTCTCAGTTATGCAGACAAGAGCAGGATGCTTGATTGCTTCTTTTGGGCCAGATGCTTTAGCTTTAGTTGGTTCTTTCTCTTCCGGCCTGCGTGCCGTGTACTGGCGTGGGAGCCATGTACCTGACTTTATCCTTCGTCGTCTTGCCCAGCGTTGGGGCTTGGGTGTGTTTGATACTTTTCGGTGATCCTGTTGCTACCTGCCTTATGGCTTTATTTATAAAGTCAGGCGTATGCCTTTCCTCTAAAAAAAGAATGGACGCCAGAGATTTGTATCAGAAACGGGTGTCAGAAATTAACTGAAAACTTTCGCAGAAAAGACAGAATTAACTGCAGACTGGATCCAGATGAAGTGAAGTTACACACTGATGAACCCACAGATCTCAACTCCCTCCAACCATGGAGTCCCCGTGCACCAAATTAAGACAAAAGGGGCACACCTTACTGACAGAAAAGTAGATTAAATCCGGAGTGGAGACTGACCTCCTTTGCCGGTGCCGGACGCTTTTGTCCTTCCCCTACCAGCAGCTCGACCTCTCAAAATCGGGTCAGTTTTTTGGGCAGACGCCACCAAATCTAACAGACAAAAATTTGACTCTGCACCGATTGAAAAATAGCTCAGCTGTTGTTTAGGAGAACTGTTATGTTAAGCTTATACATGCCTCTACCTAGCTATTGATCCAACGTGCATTGCGCAAGTTATGGCGCTAAACACATAAAAGTTGAGTGTTTACGGTTACAAAATTTCAAATCCAGCTGAGATCAATATTACCAACGGGACACAAATGCTATTCTGCTTCTGCCTGTGATACTCTGTATATACAGTATAGCCCCCACTGTAATATGTCCCATTTAGCTTGCGTTTTTTAAACTACTACTGAATGTGTACAATCTGAGCTGAAAGTTGTTTTGCATCGCTGACTAACTCATGTCTTGTGTTGCACAGAGTCGATGAATCAGAGTCATTGTCAGATGAACACCCTTGTCGTCAGAACTCGAAGTGGTTGCGATCTTGGTCACGTGGACTTTGCGCGTGCGGATGTGGTCGCCTCGCCTACAAGAAGATGCTCTTAATCTACAATTTTGGCTGGCTGGCTCATGTGTATGTAGAGCATGTTGTTGTTCTTGCTCTCATGTTGTAGTTGTCTGGATCCGGGATTCAGTTGGTGTAGTATCGATCGACCGTGTGGCTGTCCCTGCTGAAACTAAGAGCGTGGCTCTGGAATTTAAAAAGCAGTTTGTGATGCAGTGTTTGTAAAGAAGATGAGGATGCAAAACATAGTACAGTTTTCTTCAGAAGCTTGTTTTGGCTATGAGCCTATGACAGTGAGAGGAATGTTGACACTTGTGTGACAGGGCTCCGCTATATTCGCCGGCCTTGTCCCTGTTCTGTCTTTGCCAATTGTATGCAGGATTATTATACAGTACATCAGTGAATGGTGTTTTTTTTTGCGAAACATCAGTGAATGGTGTTGACGTGGCCTGTGCGTGAGGCACTTAGAAAGCGTAATAAGTCAACTATAAAGCGCGCTAGTATTAGATATGCAGCAAGTAGGAAGTAAAGAAAGATTTAGCATGTGAGGTCGATGGATGGATTGATTGATTGATACCATTCCTCTCGCATGTGGTTTTGCCGTGGACCGCTCGTTGATCTTTTTTTCTTTTCTTGTAGTACTAATAGATTATATCTGTCAAGTAGTAGTAGTAGGCTTTGCTGATGGTGTGATCAAGGAAAGGAATCGATCCTTATCCCAGTCGACAGATAGATAGATAGATCATGGGCAACTGGGCATACCACTACTACTATGACCGGCATATTAGGGGTTTAGCCCACTGAACTATGGCCCACGTTATCTTATCGTTATTAGGGCCCAATTAACTTATTGTTATTAGGGTCGTTTGCTTAGGAGTCAAGTAAACCTCTCTATATAAGGAGAGGAGATGTATCAATCTAATCAAGCGAGAAGCAATCAGTATTTGCTCGGCTTCCCTTAGGGAGCTGGGAGACCTAACCCTAGCTGCCTCTTGCGCCGCCGCCGCCTCTTCTCCACCACGCAAGGACGGCGCCCAGCCGCCGGCCGCCGCGTCCTCGACATCGTCTTCCTCCATCTTTTCCCTACAATCTCCGCCGTAACTCCTAACACCTTGGTATCAGGTAGCTCAGTTCCGATCATGTCTTCGCCCGCCGCCCATCCCGTCGCTTCCGCTGCCGACCGTCACCACCGCGCCGCTGGCCTTCTCCACCGCGCCGCTGCCCTCTCCGTCTGCGCCGCTGGTCGCATCCTCCGGCGCCGCCACCACCCAGATGACGGCGCCCTCCACCGCACCACCGGCCGCCGTCTACTCCCGGTGGAGATCACCGGGGTCCTCAACAATCTCGTCACCGCCGTCCAGGGGATACGGCTATACCTAGCCGCCCCTACGGGCCGCCGCCGGCCGCCGCAACCGGGCCAGCCGCCCTGCCGTGGTATTCGGCACCCGCGGCGCCGACCGGGCCTCTACACCACCACTGGCCGCTTCAGCCGCCGCCCGCCGCCGCGCCCCAATGGCCGGCGCCGGCCCTCGCCGCGTCACCCACGCCACCAGGGTCCTCGCCGCCACCGCCCTGGCAGCTGCTGCACCCCGGGGCCACTGCGACGCTGGTCGGGCCGCCGCAGCCCACGCTGCAGCTACAGCCAGCCCCCGCCACCGCCCCGATCTGGCCACAATGGCCGGCCGCGGCGATGGCCGCGCCCGCCGCCTCCGCCGTTTCCAGGCAGCAGCAGCTGCCGCTACCGGCGTCTCCGCCGCCCAGCACCGAGCTGACTACAACCGCGCCGGCGGGCGTGCCGATTCAGCTAGTGCGGTTCCCGCCCTCGCCGTCCCAGCTTCCGGCCTAGTTGGCCGGGACGTCACCGTCGCCAGTCTACACCATGGCCGCGGAACAGCCGGCGCCCTCCCTGCCATACGACAGGCCCTCCGGCTCCGCGGGTTTCCACGCTGGCTTCAACGGGCCACCGCTTTCCTGCGGATCACCTGTGCACACCGGGCCAGTGGGCATTGCAAGAGCATCGAGGGGTTGATTAAATGGGCATTGCACTATCACTGGTGGACTGATCAGATCAGCTCAGATGATGATCAGCTGGAAAATGAGTGCATAGGGCCAGCACGCGAGCAGAAAACCTTCAGGTGCTGATCAGCTGGAAAATTGAGGAACCGTCTGGTGCGTGTTGTCGCGTCTGCAGGCAGGCCGGCTGCGTGGAGAGCAGGAGCAGGGAAACCAACCCAACGGCGCTTGCAGTTGCACGGAGGCAGGCAGGCAGGATATTTTTCTGCTCTCGCGACGTGCACGTTTTGACTTTTGACCGAGCAGAGTCGCCGTTGTCGTCGCGGGAATGGAAAGCAGACAGACAGAGGTGGATCGTCGTCTCGATCGATCTTGTCCGTCCGTTGGGCGTTGGCGCGGGGCGTAGGAACGAAACCTTTCACCCGTCCGTGAGGTTTGGCATGCATCCGATTCGGCCGGCGTTCACTTTTTTTTTTCCTTTTTGTTGAGTGGATTCATTCCGCACGCACACAAAAAACACGGCCTTTTTCTCGTTTCCTTTCGGCCCGCCGTGTGCTTTCTATCATGTTCTCTTCTGTTCTGTTCTGCTATGTATGATGGGAACGTAAAAATGGAGCTAAGTATGTCGTACCTCCGCGTGATTGAGGCTAACGTTTCATAAAAGAACAGATGCGAGCTAGGCTGCCACTGTTGTTACCGTTACTACTACTCAGCATCCAGGTTGCACGAGGACCGACCGTTGCCATCGCCCACATCCCGTCGCAACGGCTCCAGAGCCACAGACCTGCGAAATCTCCGAAACACCCTCACGCCTGTACGTATAGCCGCACGCGTGCGCTACGGCGATAGCTGATTTCCTTTGCTTCCCCGCGTCCCCGTCGGCGTGCGCGTCTCGCCGTCGCCCTCTCACTGTCCTTATCCGTCCTTCTACCTTCTCCCTATTTAGTCCTTCCTTCTCCATCCATTCCAGCCATTGCCAATCCCCACCTCCTCACTCACACAGGACAACTCTTCTCCCACAACTCCACCTCCTACCAGCTCAACCACACTACCAACGCAGGCAGCCTCCATGGACGCTGTGGAGTCCTCGTCACCGTACTCTCCGCCCTCGCTGCGCCACAAGCTGCGGACCACCGTCTGCGCCTGCTTCGGCTCGCCGGGCAGCGGCGGGGAGAGGCCGCACACGGGGGGCGGCAGGAGCAGGTGGAGGCGACGCGTGGCAGCCACGGGGGAGTTCAGGTACGACCCGCTCAGCTACGCGCTCAACTTCGACGACGGCGCCAGCGACGACGACGCGGAGGACGCCGCCTTCAGGCACAGAAACTTCAACTCGCGCCTGCCCCCCTCGCCGACGCCCGCCTCCCGAGCCGTCGCAATTGCCTGAACTGAATGTTGGCAGCGATCGTCCGTTTTAACTTTTTGTAGCTTCCGTCTCTCTGGTTTTCCTTCTTCTCTGAGCGAGACTGAATGTCTGAATCAGTGAATCACTACATCTGTAAAAGCAGTTTATACGGCCGGGGAAACGTACGTACCGAGGAGTAGCAAACTAGCAATAGCAACATGTACTTACACATATAAGGATCAATCAGTCCATTTTAATGTTCCATCAATTCTCAATGCAAGCCAACACTACACGGAGATAAAGAATTGGTTTCGTTCGGAATATTTTTGGATGATGAACCGTCAACGAAGTTTCCCTCTGACTTGGTGGTGTGGGTGGAATCATCTCCCGTCGGCCGTCGCCATCCACCGTGTGGGCTGCGCGTATCCAACCATGTACAAACAGTACGTGGGTAAAACCGTAAAAGGGTGCTGCAAAGGATTAGCGAGTAGCCAACAGTCAAAAATATCGAACCAACCACACACACACCAAACGAATCTGAAGAAGAACCAACTCGTGCAGTTTGTCACGGTTCACGGCTGGAGCTTTCGCGCTAAGAAAAAACTTCCTCTGCACTTCCCTTTCTTTCAGAAAAAACAGGGGCGAAGCACGGTAGCATTCGAACGAGACTATACGACCGGCCTCGGCCTCCACTCATGTTTCGTATTCACCCCAAGTTGACTTTGGCCGGTCGCTGAACATGCGCGGTATCATCTCCGCTGTTTCGTAGAAACCACCCTTCCACGGGCATTACACTGTCTTTTCTTTTTCTTTTTTCCTTTTTAAGAATCTCGGGATTGCACTGTCCGGTCTCCAACCGCAAACAAGGATTCAAACAAAGGAAATGGGCTGGTGGCCCGGCCCAAAAGGGCCGTTCGTCCACCAGCCCGGCTTTGAGGCTGCGAATGGGTACTAGCTAGCCGTAGAGAGGAGTACTTGGCGGAGAAGAAAGGCCATTCGGTCGGCTTGTAATCTTTAGAACATAGGTGATGGAGGTTGGGTGGAATTCCTCTGAAATGCAAACCCTATCTTGAATTCAATGCACCATGGCTATGATCCCGTAGCTTAACTAGTAGTGCTAACAATCTGGTATTCAGAGACACGTCCTGGCACTGCCGGGCCACAGCCACTACACCCGCCACAAGGTTTTCTCGCGATCAAGGAGTTGACAACAAAAGGGAGGCGCATATGTGATCTGCTTCGGAATGGCTTCGATGATGACATCGATCCCAAGCTTGAGGATCAGTGCACGGCGACCATCAGGGAAGTCCACAAGATGTTGGACGAAAGTTCTGCTAAATCGTCGCCTCTTCGCCAAGCTAGAAGGAGTTCATCACGATCTCAGTGTCGACATCAGCCAGATCCACATTGATGTTGATGTTGATCTCCCTGCGAGTGCTCGCAAAGGCTTCAACTCTCTGGTCTTGCTCACGACTTGGGAGCTCTCGAAGCATCAAAATGGTTGCGTCTTTGATGGGCTACGCCCCTCCGTCAGCTGCCTAACCGAGAACATCCGACAGGAGGTGCAACTACGGGCTCGTGCCAGAGCCAACGGGCTACACAACATTGTTGGTATAGGTTGATTTTCGGTCTCAACGGGCTACTCAGGTATTGCACTTAACGCCGTCTTGTCGTGTACGTCCCTAGGTGTAATACCCGACATTGTATAGCTTTCTACCTATCAATGAATGATATGTAAGCTTTGTGTATTAACGAAAAAAGATCCACATTGACGTTGATGCTGAAGCTCGAGGAGATCCAGCTGGCACGGGAGCGAGCAGATTCCTTCTAGTTTTGCCTGCCGCTGCGGATGCAGAGGCTGCCGCCAGCACCACTAGATTCGATAAGGATTAACGAGGGAAGGTATATGCTTATATTCCTCCTCCGGACAGAGATGAGTGTGAGCCAAGTTACCCAAAAAAAATCTCCCCATCTCGATCCCTTTCATAGAGAGAGTTCTGATCAATTTCTCGTTGCTCCGCGTGTTGAACTTCCTCATTTCGATGGTAAAAATCCATCAAGGACGGATCCGTCGGAGACACACCTCCACATGCCCACCGACGATTCTAGACATACCACCGAGATGGGGGCTAGGCGGGGAGAACTTTATTCCATCTTCAGGTAGCCGCCGCCGTCTCGTCTTCCTGAGCAGGACACAAATCCTAACAAAACTCGAAAGAACATCTAAAAACAGAGCCCTCCCGGAGATGAGACGGAACGACGACGACATCGGCGGGAGTCGGAGAAACCGTAAGCTTTTCTTGGGGGTGGGGGAGCTGCTGAGGGAGTCCCGGACTGGGGGTCCTCGGGCTACCGGCCTATCTCTTATGGGCCAGACAGGTGGGCCGCTCCGCGACTACTAGAAGGCCGAGCTTATACGGTGGCTCCATGTCCGGACAGGAGATCTTTGAAGCCTTGGTGTGTCCTCCAAGTCAAGATAAGAGAATCAGCATGTTTATTCCTTCCTTGTAACGGACCATGTGTAACCCTAGTATCCCTTGTGTCTATATAAACCAGAGGGTTTAGTCCGTAGAGGCTAGAAGAACAACTATCATCCTACTTACCTAGGGTTTAGTTCATTTGATCTCGTGGTAGATTGACTCCGTAACCATCGTATACACTTTAATACAATCAAGAAGAATGTAGGTTTTACCTCTTCGAGAGGGCCCGGACCTGGCTAAACATTGTCTCATTCGTCCCTTGTTCCCCATTGACCCAAGATCCACAGCTCGGGACCCCCTACCCAAGATTCGCCGGTTTTGACACCGACGGCCGCTGAGCGATAAGTCCACTATTCAGTCGCATGACTTGGACACAACATTTGAACGCTCTCGCAGGCGACCAGATAGGTCATGATAAAATCTGTAGCCTAGGCTGAACTTGGACACAACATTTGAACGCTCTCGCAGGCGACCAAATAGGTCATGATAAAATTTGTAGCCCAGGTTGTCCCAAGCTATGTAATGGGAGTGTTCAAATCACCCTTCTCAGTTTGTGACGATTAGAAACTTCTGTTGGCGATTAAAAAAACGAGTTTAATATATTCTCTAAGCCTTCGACCTTTCAAGAGCATGAAGTGATTGATTAAGAGCATCTACAGCCGGGCACCCTAAACCCTCCTCAAACGCCTGGATGGGCCGCCTGGCCACTGACCGCTCACGAAATTTCGACCCAGTCGGGCGCCTAAAATGGGCCTCAAACATCCGTATTGATCGGCAGCCCTCATATCCGGCCCAAATATGGTGGCGGATATGGGGCACCCGGGCGCGTCCACCACGTCGGACTGACGTCGGGGTCCACGCGGAATCGCCCAGAAACTCGGCGGTCCGAAGCTCGTCTCCTCCGTCGGACCAATGTCGTCGTGTGTCGGGCTGTGTAGTGCCTAGCCCGGCTATTTAAGCCGACCGCCGACACCGAAACCCTACCCCTCCATATTTTCCTCCGTTCGTCCGCCGCCGACGCCACTTTCCTCTCCCCATCTGCCACCACTAGTAGCCATGCCCCCACACCGCCGGATAAGGGGTCACCCATTTCTAACGCCGGAGCGCTGGCTGCAGCTCCTTGAGCAGATCTGGGCAAGGCGCGAAGCCCGGATCGCCGCGGGGCTACTTGCCGATGCAGTGGATTCGGAGGAGGAAGTGTTCACCTACATGCATGAGGTCTAGTAGGAGGAGAAGGAGGAGCCGGAGCCCTCCTACACGCCCGTCCACCCGGTGCCCGGCACCGTCGTCGTGGACATCTCCGATGTGCATTGTCCGTCGTGCGTGTTGTGTTGGTCGCTTCTGCAGACTGCAAGCCAAACCAACGGTGCACGGAGACGGAGGCAGGATATTTCTTCTTGGGCGAGGTGCCCGTTTTGACCGAGCGCTCACTCGAGCAGCGCCGCTGTCGCCGTCACGGGAATCAAAAGGCAGACGTGGATCCTCGCCTTGATCCTGTCCGTTCGTGAGTACGGAACCTTTGACCCCGCCGGGAGGTTTGGCATCCTATTCGGTCGGCGTTCGCATCCATCGATTCGGCCGTGTCAATTCTTTTTATCATGCTCTTTTTCTGTATGATGCGAACGTAGTACGTGAATGGAGGCATAGCGTACGTCCGCGTGAGCATCAGATGTTGATCTCCAATTCCAAAAGAGAAAAAAAGTGCCAACTGTTTGACACTTGAAAAGGCAACAATCAAAGCCTGTAACTGTAAGTGCACTGAAGCAGCTAAGCTACCACTGTTACCGTTATTATCACAGCTTGCACAAACGACCGACCGTTGACATCGCCCTCCTCCCGTCCCAACGGCTCCGGAGCCCCGACACCTGCGAAATCCCCAGAACACCCTCACGTCTAACCGCACGCGTGCGCTACGGCGAGTCGGCCCCGCGTGCGCGTCTCTTGCCCTCCATGCCGTCGTCGGCCCTGTCCTTATCCGTCTTTTGCCGCCCCTCCTATTTAGTCCCGCCCACCTCCGCCTTCCTTCTCCAGCAGCAGAGCACACTGTCACACACTCTCAGAACTCGACAGCCCATATCCATCTCTAGCTTCTACCCGCTGAAGCACACTAGCACCAAGGCAGACGCCATGGACGCTGTGGACTCCTCCACTTCGCCGTACTCGCCGCCGTCGCTGCGCCACAAGCTGCGGACCACCGTGTGCGGCTGCTTCGGCTCCCCCTCCTCACCAGGCAGCGCAGGGGAGAGGCCGCAAAGCGGGGGCAGGGCCAGGTGGAGGAGGCGCGTGGCGGCCGCTGGGGAGTTCAGGTACGACCCGCTCAGCTACGCGCTCAACTTCGACGACGGCGGCAGCGACGACGGCGCGGAAGCAGAGGACGCAGCCTTCCGGTACCGGAACTTCAACTCTCGCCTGCCGCCCTCGCCGCCAGCGCCGGCCTCCAGAGCCGTTGCCATCGCCTGAAGTCCGGAACCGAATCGTGGTAGTGGTAGCTAGCGGCCGTCCTTTGCTGCTTCTGTAGCTTTTGTCTCTCTGATTCTTCTTCTTCTCCAAGTGAAATTGTATTAACTCTGCTGTGTGAAAGCAGCTTATACGGCCGTGCAAATCGCAGCGGTCAGTAGTAGCAGTGTATCAGTAGCATCATGTATACATATATAGGAATCAATCAACCAATTTTAATGTTCCGTCGGTTCTCAATGCAAGAAGATGAAGAATTGGTTTGATCCGGAAAAGGCTTCCTTTTCTTTTGGATGATGAACTGTGAAGGAAGTTTACCCTTTAATTGGGTATTTGGGTTGGTGGCGGGTGGGAATCGGAATCATCTGCCGTCTATCCGCAAAAAAGGAAAAGGAAAAAAAAACCAGAGTCATATGCCGTCGCCATCCTATTCCTCCGTGTGGGCTGCGCGTATATCCAACGATGTACGTGGGTGAAAGGGTGCTGCAAAGGATTAGCGAACAGTCAAAAATATCTCTCTTTATTTGACTTGGGAACAATAAAAAATATCGAGCCAGGTCTTTTATTTTGGGTCCTGATAACGCTCACACGTGTGGTGTACTAGACATCCGCCCTCACATCATGTGTGGCGTGAGCAGGAGGCGGCCCACACAGGCTGTGTGTTGTCGAACATTAGAATTGCCCACACGTGTGGGCGCAACTACTTCGTGCCACACGCCCAACAAGTACTACTCATCCCCACCCTCGCGTGTGGCACGAAGCAAATATGACCACACGTTCTGGCGCAACCACGTTAGGTATCCGTGGGATGACGATTTAGTTGCCATCCGGGATGGCAAATGTAGCTGTAAAAGCATGGCAATTCTCTTTATTTTGGTTAACTATAATTGTCATGTCTAATTTATGGTAGTTGCCGTGTGTAATCAAACTATAATTGCCGTGTGTGATTAACTACTTGCCACATATGATCAAACAATTGGTTAATCACAGTTGTCATGTGTGTTTATCTGGTTGCCACGTACGGGCAACTGTAGTTACCGTCTAGCAACGAAACATAGTTGCCATATGTATTTACCTAGTTGCCACGTAGACGAAACTGCAGTTGCCATCCAACAACGTACGAGTGTCATGTCGGCGAAAAGCAGTTCGCCCACACGCGCGTGGACTAGGTGGTGGCTGTGTGGCAGAAACTAGTTCGCCCACACAACGCAACTGGTAAACGGCGTGCTGCGGGGCATGTGGGCGAACTCTCCAATACCCACACACGATGATGCCCACGTGGCACTCAGATTCTAACAGATTTCTTTAGGATTCGTGCAAAACAGAGTCAACGTGGATCAAGACGTGTGGGTAATGTATAAACATGTCACACTTGTGGGCATTATCATTTGGGTTTATTTTTTACTATCCGCTCGTCACGGCTCACGAGTGGAGCTTTCGCCCCAATTGTCACATACTGAGAAAAATGAAAATTCTTCATCTGCACTTTCTTCTTTGTTTTTCTTTTTTCAGAAAATAAAAGAAATCTTCCTCTACACTTTTCTTCTTCTTTTCTTTCAGAAAAACAGGGGTGAACCATAGGTTAACAGTTACACAGGATCTATAGTATACTAGCTGTGCAGAAGCGCGGCATTACGCCGCGCCGGTATTTGAACCTGTTGTTGACTGAATTATAGCTTAGCGGTACGGAAGCAAGCTATAATCTTCAAGCAACCACAAAGTTCTAAAACAAAAGCAGAGCGGAGTCATTCAATTCACGATTTCCTTGTATACGATGTCCTTTTTGTTACATTGGTCGGAACTCAATGATCATGAAGCTGCTATATATAATTGTTCGAAAGAGAAATTTGGCATAAACACAGATTTTCATAAGTCTTTGCCACAGACTTTTGTTGATCGTCATATGACCCGATGCGCCAAATGGCGCAGAGACCCATTTGAAACCATGTTCGTGTTGAGAAATATTTACCTTTTTTAGTAATTTCATGTTTGATCAAGGATGGAGAACATGTCAAACCCAAAGTGTTTTGAACGTATATTTGGACAATGTGCCATTTGGCTCTATGTTACCCAAGTAAGGTGAATGGTCCAAATTCAAGCATCAAGGGTAATGATTCTAAACCTTTTGTAACATAAACGTTTGCATTTGTTAGTAACTTCGAGTTTTAGCACTGAGGGTAATAATTCTAAACCTTTTATATGAAAAATTAAGGAATACCTATGTTCAAACTATATACCATGTGAAGCTAATTCAAACTGTGCAAGTTGAAATATTTAGAGACCGATCATAAAATTGCTGGCTCCACTCTACTGCAACACGAGGGCCGGCTTGCTGAACCTTCCCCACATAATTGGCCAGAAGGTATTTAAATTTTTTGAAGTGTCTACATTAGTATTTCTTAGACACCATATAGGAGATGAGAGAACAGTAATTTTTTTTTTCAATGAAAACTATGTACCTTAGCTATCTAAGGCTTATGAAAACTGCAATCTTGAAAGGAAAACAACATTAGAAATCTTAATGTTCCTGGTCCTGAATAGTGTATTCGTCTAAAGATGTAGTTGATTACCCGGTGGAAAGTAAAAAACTTCTCATGATATACCACTAGGAACCTAAAAGCAAGTGATCACACATACAAACATTCCAAGGGAAAATGCGTAAACTCACTACTCAAACAAATTACTAACAGGACCATGTATGATTTTGCAGCTTAGAATCTACATAAAACAGAACAGTGCAGGTAACCTCTACCTAAATCTCACTACTAACTTTATTCAAACATTTATTCCTAGATCATCCGTACTCCTTCTATGTACAAATCATGCAATATCTCTGTCTAAATCAATGCCAATGCATGCACATGCACAAGTCTGAACTAAAGAACATATATGATATAGCATAATTATATGATCTAAAATAGATGCATGATCAGGGGAGGAAGATGGCGAAGCCAAAGATGAGCAACTGAGATTGGCGAACGACGACCGGCGACCAGCAGCCCATAGTGATGGCCGGCTCCATTCGACCATGAAGCGAGCAACGCCGGAGCTCCGGCCTGGCTGCTCCTTCCCCATGCCCGTCCTACTCATCCTCCCGTGCTTCTCCACACCAAGCATGAAGACCACACCAGCCAGGCTCTCTTATGGCGACGACCTGCGCCCGATACAGAATCACGATATGTGGCGGCGCCGGATCGAGAACGCGGGGAGACACTGTCCTGTGGGGAAGAGAAAGAGGATAACATGGTATAAAATAAAGTAGTCATTTTTCATGTAGTGAAACTTTAGTTTTGGGCAAGATGATCAAAAATAAAAATATAACTAACGCAACAGGAGAACCACATATGGAGGCACTCAAGTGGACAGACACAACAGTTCAAACAAACCCAAAAATATCTCATTGTTCACCTTAAACCTTCGGAGGTTTAAACTGCTAGTTGAACTGAAAGGCACCGTTGCTAGGTGACAAAAAAATCAGTACGCTCTGCAGTAATTTGATATGATAAAAACCAGTTGGATAAAGACCAAATAAAGTTATTACCTAGCGAAGTTAGGGCTGCCATAAAAATCTGAACAGTTCCATAAGTGGTCTCTTGATATTATATGACTTGTAAAGGAACATGACACATGATTGTGCAAAAATGACTATTGATTCAGTGCCACACTATAGGAAAGGGGATATCAGTAGTCATTAGAATACAGACTGATAGAGATTATGCACCTGATATTACCTACTACTTCTCTCATCTAGCTGCAGCTGGTTTAGCAAAGAGAACCCAATACCCAAAATCATGAAATTGATGTTCTCTTGGTTAGTATACAAGACTGCTAATTATCTCTGTTGCCTCACCACAGAGCAACCAAGCAAAGGGCCATGGAGCACCTCACAACAAAAGGAACCTGAAACCTACAAACAGATGAATGATTTTTCTTGTAACATGAACCATCAAATTAACTACACTTGGCTGCACAGCATGCGATCGCCACCATATGAAGGCTACCCTACTACTTAACTCTCTCCACAAACTACAAAAAAGCAAGAAAATCAACCCAAACAACATTGTAGGAACGATATAGACAAGACAAAAGAATCTCAACTTGTTCGCTCTTTTTTAGTTGTGTAACTCCTTCCAGAGTAAATGGTCAAGCTGGCCGCACGAAAGAAACACACAAAAAACCCGAGAATAGTGCACCAACAAGAAGGAAAAAAAATCTACATATGGACAAACTGACAGGGTTTGTGCTTCAGGAACCAAAAGATTTGGGGAGAGAGAGAAGCATACCTAACACTAGTAGAAAAGGGGGCTTTTGTCCCGGTTGGTAAGGGCCTTTAGTCCCGGGGTCGTTACTAATGCTTCCCCCCTTTAGTCCCGGTTCTTACACGAACCGGGACTAAAGGCCGTCCACGTGGACGCAGTCTGAAATTTTATGATATTTTTTTTGAAATTTTTTTTGCGATTTTTTTTGATTTTCAAATTTCTGAATTATTTTAACCTCTAATCTCTAATCACCACCCCTCATCACTGCTCAATTTATCCTCTAATCTCTAATCACCCCTCATCATTCCAAATCATCTAACTTCCCGGACGGTCACCCATCCTCTCACTACTCCAGCCTGAGCACGCTTAACTTCCGGGTTCTATTCTCCCTCGTTTCCAAGTCTGCACTTGTTGTTTTCCTGACAATAGTAAGATGTCAATTCTATTAACCCTCAGGAATTTAGCTTGAGCATGAAGTGACACATTTCATTGTTTGAGTTTGAAACTATTGTTTTAAAAAACAATAATTATTTAGTAACACTAATATTTCTGGAATAATTAGTTTGACCATTGTTTGACCACTGTTTGACCAAAATTCAAAAAAACTGAAATAATTATTTAGTAACATTAATATTCTAGAATAATTAGTTTGACCACAGTTTGAATTTTTTTGAATTTTTTTGCCTCTCCAGATCTTAAAAGCCCCGTAACTTTTTTTCTGTTAGGTTTTTGAGGATTTTGAAAATGTTTAACGAGGTTCCCCCCGTTAAATTCGGATGTAACTTTTCGAGTAGATGATTTTTCATATAAAAAACTTTTTCATCCGAGTTCGTATGCAAAAGTTATGCCTATTTTAAGAAATTCCAGAGAGATTTTGCAAATAAAGTCGAAATTCATATTTGTTAATTTTCCCAACAACTAGACCACATATCACATGGGAAACTTATTTTATTTTATTTTTTTGACATTTCCATCATTTTCTTTTGTTTTTTCTAAAACTGAAAAGGTGGTCCGGGGGGGTAGAGTTTGATGGGCCCTTTAGTACCGGTTCGTGCCATGAACCGGTACTAATGCCTCAAAGCCCATTAGTACCGGCTGGTGGCACCAACCGGGATTAAAGGACTAACCTTTAGTCCCGGTTGGTGCCACCAACCGGTACTAATGGGCATCACACCCTTTAGTCCCGGTTCGTGGCACCAACCGGGACTAAAGGGCCCAGGTGAACCGGGACTAATGCCTTAGCCGCACGAACCGGGACCAATGCTCACATTAGTCCCGGTTCGTGACTGAACCGGGACTAATGTGAATATTGCCCTGTGACGAAAGCCCTGTTTTGTACTAGTGTAATAGAACTTCACAGGCATGTCAACCCCTTGTTTATTCTCCAATTTCAGCCCTAGCATTGAAGGAAGCCCAACCCTCTCATGAACAGACCTTAGAGTGAAGCTCATTGATGATGGCACTGTTAGCAGTCAGAAACTATATAAGCGAGACTATTCCGCCTTCTTGGCCCTCTTAAATAGCTTGTACATACCTGTTTTAGAGTCAAGAGAAAAAATTGATATCAACTAAGCATATCTAAAATCCATCATAATACATACAAAGAATGTGTTACATCTGAAATAAAATGGAACATGCAAATTAGATAGTTACTTATAAAGATAGCATTTTGTATTGTTGCACACTTTATATGTAGCAGCATTACAAGTGAGATCACGACATTTTTCTTTTGCAAGGGAGCACTAGTGAACAATCTCACTCTTTTTCCTTGGCTTCCTGGCTTGAGATCACTTCACTTGTTGATATCTCCATTGGCTTCCTCCGGTGCTTTGTCCTTCCCTTTGTCTTCCTCCTTGGCTTTCTTCACCTCTGCCTCCTCTTTCTCCTTGGCTTTGTTTGCTGCAGCCTCCATGGCGGCCGCAGCATCCTCTTTGGCCTCTTTGAGCGCCTCAATGAGGCTTGTCAAGCACTCGTCGGGCTCCCTCTTCTTCTTTGACATGGGCATCAGGTTCTCTGCAACGTCGGCAGGCGACATGTCTATCTCCTTGAGTAGACGCTAAATTTCCGCAAAGAGCTAATGCTCGATGACATCTAGGTAGTTTTTGGCGAGCAGCTTGAAGCCCTTGAAGCGGCAGTAGGACATCTCGATGTGCTTGTCCATCCCGCCCCTCTGGATCAACGCCTGGTCTAGCTTCTCCTTGTGTTTGGTGGTGAAGATGATGATCCGCTCACCTCCGTAAGCAGACCACAGCCAGTCAATAAAGTTAAGCAGGCCTGAGAGCGTCACCTTGGTGACGTCGTCCTTCTCCGGCTCTACCGGTAGCATGGGCTTGTCATCATTCTTGGAGTCCTTGTTGCTTGCGGTCTTCTTGTCCTTGCGACGTTTTCCCGTGAGGTCGACGGAGCAGTCAATGTCCTCTATGAAGATGATGGACTTGCCCGTGGTCTCGATGAAGAGCTTCCGCAACTTGGTGTTGTTCTTGAACGTTGTGAGCTCGAGGTCGTAGATGTCGTAGTCAAGGAAGTTGGCCATGAAGGCGATCATGGTGGACTTGCCGGTGTTGGGCTATCCATAGAGGAGGTACCCATGCTTCCATGCCTTGCCGACCTTGGCGTAGTATTCCTTGCTCTCCTTGGATGCCATGAGGTCGTCGATGACGGCCTCCTTCTCATCAGGGTGCATGACGAGCGTGTCAAAGGTGGCAGGGTGCTCGAAGGGGATGAAAGGAAGGTAGGAGCCCAGGAGAAGTCGTCAATGGCCTCCTCATGGTGGTCCCAGAGAAGTCGTCATTGACCTCCTCGTGGTCGTCAGCGGTGACCCGGAGGTTCTTGCTGTCCTTCCCGAGCTCGGCCTTGAGCTTGCGTGCACGGTGGGCGCAGGCATCGCTGAGGTAGGCTTCGACGGCGGGGACGAAGTACCTCTGCTGGAAGCGCTCGATGCCATACTAGGACTAGAGATGGTGATCTGGAGATAGTGACCTGGATTGGACTGGATATGTGTGTACGTGTTGCGTATACTCCCTCCGTCCGGAAATACTCGTCGGAGAAATGGATGTATCTAGATGTATTTTAGTTTTAGATACATTCATTTTTATGCATTTCTCCGACAAGTATTTTCGGACGGAGGGAGTATATAATACCAATGATTCTGGGGGTGATTTGCTTAGTTGAAGCTAACTAGCCAAGCGTCGTCGTCGTTAGTGCCGGAGCAGATGACGAGGAGCTCCGAGGAGAACCAGTTGAGCAGGTTAGCTGGTTTTTTTTTGAGCAGGTTAGCTGGGTTTTTTTCTGAGCAACGGCAGGTTAGCTGGTGGGCAGAATGAAGAGGAGGTGGCACAGCGAGCGTTTAGAGCATCTCCAGCCACGCCCCCAACAGGCCCCCCAGGCCACTTTTTCGGCGCCGGCGTAAAAAAAACGCCCCAGTCGCGGCCCCAGGACGCCGAAAATCGTCGGTGCAAGGGAAAAGCGCGGCTGGCCCACACCGTCAGGGGAAAAGTCAAGGTTTTCTTCCCCGACTCGCCTCCCACCCCCCGCGCCCTCGGCCGCCACTAGCTATATCCCGGCGCCGCCCGCCGCCCGTCACCGCTAGATAGCCATTCCCCGCCAGAAAAATAGCAGAGCTTCGCCGCGGCAGCCCCTCCAACAGCAGCTGGGCGTTTCCGGCCGCCGTTTCCGGCCGCGGAGGGGCAGTTTAGCGGCGGGTACACGCCCACCGGGCGCAAGGTGTTCGGCGATTTGCCTGCCTCGGCGATGGACTCGGATGACGAGGAAGCGCTCGCCGCACTGCTGGAGGAGGAAGCCGAGGCTGACGTCCAGGAAGAAGAGCATCTCATGGTGCTCGCCACCCTCGCCCAGCTGCTGGCGAGCAATGAAAAGCCGCGGCGAGGTGGGTCGGCGTCGGGGCGGGTGAAAGCAAAGAACCGGAATCGTCTCGAAGGCTACTGCATGCTCTACTCCGACTACTTCGCCGATGCTCCACTTCACGGCGAGAAAACATTTCGGGGCCGTTATCGGATGAGTCGAAAGCTCTTCCTCAGGATTGTGAATTCCATCCGGGAGTTCGACAACTACTTCAAGTGCAAGATGGATTGCACCGGCGCCCTTGGATTCACCTCCATCCAGAAGTGCACGACAGCGATGAGGATGCTTGCATACGGAGCTCCTGGGCGCATGGCCGAGTCCACCAGCATAGAGTGTTTCTACAAGTTCTGTCGGGCAGTGGTGGCAGTGTTTGGACCGCAATACTTGAGAACACCCAATGCGGAAGACACTGCTCGGATCCTAGCACAGAATACAACAAGAGAATTTCCTGGGATGCTTGGAAGCATCGACTGCATGCATTGGAAATGGAAGAATTGCCCATTTGCTTGGCAGGGGATGTACAAAGGCGCCAAAGGCGGTTGCAGTGTGGTACTTGAGGCGGTGGCCACACAGGACCTCTGGATTTGGCACTCCTTCTTTGGTATGCCAGGAACTCACAATGACATCAACGTGCTGCAGTGCTCTCCTGTCTTTGCCAAGCTTGTTGAAGGTCATTCTCCTCCGGTGAACTTCGAGATCAATGGGCGGCACTACAACAAGGGGTACTATCTAGCTGATGGCATCTATCCGAGATGGTCGACATTTGTGAAGACGATCTCAAACCCTGTGGCAGGAGGCAAGAACGCCTGGTTTGCGAAGATTTAGGAGGCTTGCAGGAAGGATGTCGAGCGGGCATTTGGTGTGCTCCAATCTCGATTTGCTGTTGTTCGGTACCCCGCTCAGACCTGGTCCAAAGATCAAATGTGGGAGATTATGACTTGCTGTGTCATCTTGCACAACATGATCATCGAGAGCGAGCAAGAAGACCCAGTGTTTGACACTGAACCATACTACAAGCAGGGTCCTCTAGCCGAAGTTGATCACCAGCTACCGGCAACCTGGACTGCCTATCTCAGTATGCGTCAGGAGATCCGAGACCCACAGGTTCATCATCAACTGCAGAAAGATCTGATTGAGCACCTATGGAGGCTCAAGGGGGACACCGTGTGATGAAATATGAGTTTTTATTTGTTGAACTATATAATTTGTATTGAACTATTTGTTGTTGTACTATTTTGTTGAAGTATTTGATTTTTCTGTGATGAAATATGTGATAAGAAAGAATTGTGTTGATAATTGAACGCCAAGACACGGCGAAGCACGCCGAATATGGGCCTATTCTCGCCCATATGGGCCCTTTATTCGCCGAAATGGGGCTGAAAAGTGGGCCAATTTCGGCGCCTGGGGGCGAGCTGGGGGCGACCACTGGACGCAAAACTACCCCCAGCGCAGATTGTATCGCCGGCTCGCCCCCAGGGGGCGATTTTTATGCGTCCTAGGGGGGCAACGACTGGAGATGCTTTTAGCTGCTGCTGGCAAGGAACGAGCACATCGCTCGATTCGCCGTATGCTTTTTAGTACCACATCACTCGCGTTGGAGCCTACTTCGCTGTCTAAATAGTCTGGTAGCGACACACGTTTCGCCGAGGACGCAAAGCATATACACCAGCTTGCTGGTCCAGGGTCTGTCGAGGCAAAAAACAGTCATCACATACTTCTGGCCGGGCCAGGCCGTGGGCCTGTCACCTTAAGTTGCTGTTAAGTCGTGCATGACGGGCGCCAAGAGTATGGATTGGCATCAGTCTTTTTTTCCTAAGACTTCACTTCTATTTTTTCAAAATATCAACATCTATTATAAAAAGGAAAAGCATTGAAATCAGTCGGATGATGAATGCGCTTCATAAGCCGGGAGCAACTAGTTAACGAGCGGTTCGGGAGCGCTCCGCCCGTGACAAGTGTCGCGCGCGGAGCGCTCCCGCAAGGGAAAACCAATTGCGCGGTTTGTTCCCGGTTTTTCCTTTCCGGTTTGTGGTTGGGTGCGTTTTGCAGTATGACCCTCGAACTACCAGAATTTTCCGTTTTCCCTTTCCGCGCGAAAACACAAAAAAAAAATACCAGCTCGCGCGGTTGGTTCCCTGTTTCCCTTTCCTGTTTCCCTTTTTGTTCCCATTATATTTCCGGGTAATGGAGATTTATGGGGTAGTTACGGGCGGGGACTACCAACACTATCAAATATGACCTTTCAAGTAAAGAAAAAAGCAACTTTTTAATGTAAAATGACAGTCTCCAGAATCATTCAATCGTGTGACTTCTTTATAGGCCCAGGTGAACACTAGGAGAGGCACGGGTGTATAATAACTTTACTAGATTGAAGAAAAGTGCCTCCGGCTCGCCTTCGGCTCGTTCAATTTTCATAAACATCTTGAAGGGGGGGGGGCATAGGTCGAAGTGTGTGTTGGTCGTGCGGCGTGCTGGTTCGTGCGGCGCGTTGTATGTCGTGGTGTGGCACGGCGGCTCCGGCGTGAGGGAACCTCCGGCTCGCCTTCGGCTCGTTCAATTTTCATAAACATCTTGAAAGGGGGGGGCATAGGTCGAATTGTGTGTTGGTCGTGCGGCGTGCTGGTTCGTGCGGTGCGTTGTACGTCGTGGTGTGGCACGGCGCCTCCGGCGCGAGGGAACCTCCGGCTCGTTCAATTTTCATAAGCATCTTGAAGGAGGGGGGCATAGGTCGAAGTGTGTGTTGGTCGTGCGGCGTGCTGGTTCGTGCGGCGCGTTGTATGTCGTGGTGTGGCACGGCGCCTCCGGCGCGAGGGAACCTCCGGCTCGCCTTCGGCTCGTTCAATTTTCAAAAACATGTTGAAGGGGGGGGGGGGCATAGGTCGAAGTGTGTGTTGGTCGTGCGGTGTGCTGGTTCGTGCGGTGCGTTGTACATCGTGGTATGGCATGGCGCCTCCGGCGCGAGGGAACCTGCGTGTTTAATTTTTATATAGCAGGTTGTGCAAAAGGCAAGCTGCTTTGTTTCGAAAGGCACGGGTTTGAAGCATGTGCAATCACGTCTGCTTACGAGCTAGGTTTGTGCGTGCATTCACATGTGTGTATACTACGAAGGCATTGGTATGTTATCTCCGGAGGCACGGGTTTGAAGCATGTGAAGTCACGTGAAGTCATTGGTATGTTGCCTCCAGAGACACGGGTTTGAAGCATGTGAAGTCACGTGTGCGTAGGAGGTAGGCACGGTTGAGGCGTTCTTGGTATTTGTGTGTGGATATTGCCCGGATGCATGGTGACCCAGGCTTTGGTGGCACAAGGCCATGTCACCTCTGGAGGCACGGGAGGGTGGTCTCCAGAGTCACGCGTAAGGGTATGTGTGTGTGTGTGGATATTGCCCGGAGGCATGGTGACCCAGGGTTTGGTGGCACAAGGCCACGGGAGGGTGGTTTCCAGAGTCACGCGTAAGGGTTCATTTTGGGAGTCACTGCTGTCGTACAAATAAGAAGAGGCATTGTTGTTTATAGTTTACTGGCACTCTCTGATGATGTAAGAGGCACTGTTGTCGAAATAGTTCTCTTTTCAACATGAACACGCAATTTCTAACTACATTATATAGAAATGTGAGTTATTGATAAACTTTTTTGTCACGTCTAGATAGAATTAGCCTTGCGGGCTAAATCAAAAGTTTTAGTCTTCATTTTTGCTCAAGATCTTGCTAATCTCGTCACCCATTTCACTAGCTTTGACTTCATTCATCTCGCTACTTAAGAGAATGTACATTGCGTCTGTCCTCCAGTCTTCGACCTCATCCTGTGAAATTTTGCGGAGAAGGGAAGTATATTATTAGAGTTTGTGCATATAAGTTGTTTATAAGTAAATCTATATAAACTTACTGTCAAATCTTCCAGGTCTTCGACAAACTTTTCACCATTGTAGAGGAATGCAAGCTTTAAAACAGCAAATGTTGATTCTCCCTTTTCCACCACTGGAACATCTTGCACGGTATGAATCTGCCATCTTGTACCCTTGGCATTCATTGTTTATCCTAGTATGGTGTTGAAGACTTCTTTAAACCTAGGTACCTGGGAATATTGCATTTTGTAATTAATTGTTTAAATATTGCAACTTGTAAAACTGAAAAAATTGTTATGTATAAATGCTTACGATTGCCGACTTATGAACATGATATTCTTGAAACTGTCTTTCTCTTTCTTTTTTAGCATCTTCATTTTCCTGAAGAACTCGAGATGCTTCTTTTAGATCCAATTTATCCATGTCTATCTTTTGTTTCTCAAATTCCTCCGGAGTCGTTTCTCGAGGATCAATAATGTGAACTTTGTGTTTGTATTTGTCCAGCACATATAGTACATAGCGGTCATGCTTCTCCATTGGAATGAATATCTGCGTACAAAATACTTGTTGCTTAGATGACAGTTTAATATAAAGTAATTTAATAGAACACATTTTTTTGATTTTGTCATGGAGGAAAGGGTTGTTACCATGTTTGCTGTTGAGAGCTTTTTCCGTTGATTTTCCTTGAGATACATGGGAACCAGCTGATTCTTTGTTTTTTGCAATTTATTTTTAAATTTTTCAATACTAGTTTTGTGTTCCTTTAAATCCAATATATGCTGCAAACAATAATTACGATGAAAAAAACTGTTAGAAAAAAGAGATGTGCAACAATATAAAAAGAGTAGGTGTTGCAATATGGACAATATTTTGCTTCTTAAAAGTTTACCTCTGCAAAGTTTGGGCCTAATATTACTCTGTCGCTCTCATTTGAATCTTGTCTGCTTTCCCAGATTTCTTCTATGTCATCGAGCACCCTCTTTTCCATATGATGTGGTATGTTCGTCTGTGCTGGTCTTGGACCAAATACTGCCTTCAGTTGGGCTCCAGTAAGTTGCGTGATTTCACTGTCCCTGCGGATGTGCCTAAATATAGTTTTGCTGCGATAGGGAGATTAAATAATTTTGGAGGTCACGGTCAGTGAGAAACAGATTTTTACATTATTTTTGGCCTCTGTCCAACTATTTTGAGGTGCAATAGAAAACAACTCACTTTTTGTATTCCTCCTGCCCGCTGTCGCTCATGACTAGATGGAAGAGGTCGGACGCCTCCGTTGTGTGTTGGAAGCAATGAGAATGTTTTGGGTATGGACTGGTGCTTCGTCTTTTTTCCCTTTTAGTTTCATCTGTTTCTGTCAGCGGAAGCAGATATGTAATATGTAAGCTCTTGTGATACGAAAGACATTGGTGAACCGTGGGATGGGTAGGTTATTACAAAAAAAAGATAAGTAGAAATGATTTTCTTACCTTTGTTGGTGGAAAAGAACTTTGAAGTTTCTGGTTTGAATTCTTTGATTCTTCCAGGTAGTTTCTCGCACTTTACTTGGTTTGTTTCACCAAATATGGCTGTAAAAAGGAACTCTGGTTTCCACTCGGCATCTACGTTGCTTTGCTGCATGGAGGTCATTGGATATTCTTTTATTTTTATTTCATGAGATAATTGAAGTATTCAAGTAGTGCTGCTTGTAAAAATTAAAATTGTTGCTCTCGTACTATTCACTTACATCGAAATCCTCGTCATCTTTTATGAGGTCAATGCCATTCCAGTATTTTGCGAATTGAACCATGAAGTGTCCGCATTGGGTACCCTGCTGTTTTGGCACGCAAACTCTGTTAGGTGTTTCTGCTATCCTCGACCAGTTCGGTTCGCCGTTGGCTCGTAGCTCCGCTTCTTCATGAGTGCGTGCATCCTTTTAATCTATGATTACGGTTTGGTGTTATTGTTGGGTTTTCGCATTAAACAAGGGAATGCAGGAATTGGAAAACCAATTAGAACACAAGGTTGAATTGACGTACCAGTTCTGGGTGATCCTTATGGTGTGTTTTCCATGTATTCTTTCCGTCTCCGTCTCTGTAATTCAGTGAGTCAAGTATGTCGATGGAGCTCGTGTACTTGTTGAGCACGTACATTGTGTAGTGTTTAGCCGTGTTGCGAGGTATCATAATCTGCGGTGTTTGGAGACAGAGTGAGTTAAAGTTCATTCTTGTCAGGAGAATTAAATGACATGTAAATGTGCAATCTGGAGGAAAAATGAATTATGTTTGTATATTTCTATTAAATTACGAGCTTTTTCTTTAAAAGTTCCTTCCCTGTTACAAGGGGTGCAAACTGTTTCAATGCTTCGTCCTCATTGAATTCTGCTAGTCCTCCTTTTCCTCCAATTTTAACACCGAGCACGATCTGCGACCAATTTTTTTTCTACTTTTTTGTACAATCTTTGTAATCACTGAAATGATGCAAGTGTTTTTGTCAAATTGGACTTCATACGTTTGCAAATTCTGCGGGAAGTATGGCTTTATCGGTTGTGTTGTATTGTTGCTGCACTGTCCATTCTTCGAACAATGAGTTTGCGATGGATCCCTCCATCTGTCCATGATCTCCTTTCCGTAGCTGTTCCATCATTGGTTTTCCTGTAATCCAATCGGGTCGCTTCGAGCTAATATATACATTTAGACTGCAAGCAGAAATACATTAGTTAGGTTGGTTTAAAAAGGGGCAACATTTCTTTGTTTTTTTGTTGTGACAAGAGAAAGTACTTACTCTCCGCATTCGTCCTGTCCTTCTTTGCTGAATAGGTATTCATGAAGTGCTCTGGCTTTGTTCATAAATTTTAAATCTTCCGGGACAAAAGTAGGAATTTTTCCATGCAACTTTCTTGAAGGCTTTACCGGTCTCTTCTTGACCGAGATTTTCTTGTGTGAGCTGTTCTCAGATGATTGAGGCATTGAATGTTCTCCCGATTCTTGCTGCAAGATTGTCAGATACAGTGTGGGATCTTTGTTGAATTCATAGCTTTCATGGTCATTCAGCCATGTTTTGATTACATCGAATTCAACGCCCATCTTTACATGCTCGTTGTATTCCTCTAGTTGGAGCGGGTTAAGTCTTGAAAGAAATTCATCAACTTCGTCGTGCTTTTCCAGTGTTTTGGGTTTTAGGAACTCTAGAGAGATGGTGCTGGAGGTGCCTTGCTCATTGCTTGTCGAGCCTGTTTCTTCTTGAAGAAGAACATGTTGTTTGTTCTGCTCGGAAACCTGTTCTTTTGTATTTGGTACGTCGTTGCTTGTGCCATCCTCTTTTAAATCAGTGCCTGTTTGTTCAAGTTGCTCTGTGCTCGGGGTATTGCTGTTGATATTTTGCTCGTCCGTTTGCTCTTCAGCATGGTGTGGTATCTTGTCGTCTGGTGGTGGTTGATCCGGTTCTATTGGTGGATCCTTTTCTTCATGGTCAGTGCAAGATTCTTGGGCGACGGCGTGTCTGCTGACATCCATAACCTCTTTGTGTTTACTGGATATATCAATAACTTCATGCTCTTTTGTGGTTGTCTCATGCATAATATGTTCTTTTGGCTCGGGATTTGGCGGAAACTCTTCTAGTACGCAACATTCTGTCTGTTGCATTTCTTTGTCTCCCATATCGACTTCATACTTCAGCATATCTGTTAGAATCAAAAAATAATAATTAAAAAAAAGAATATTACTTCTTCTAGTGTGAGAAAATTGTAAGGATTAGTTTCTGAAAAGACTAACCTGTTGTACACTTGATTAATGACAGTTTGGTATTCCCTCTGTGTTGACTGATTAGTTGATATAGAATTTTTTTCCTCAACTCTGGTACTTGTTCTGGCACTAAGGTTGCTGCTGTTCCATCATTGGAGTAGTGCTTCAGGTTCATGTACATATAGAATGCGCAGTCCATTCTGCATGTAGAGGAATGGTACTAGTAGGATTGTTGCATTCAACAAACGGAAAGAAGAGAAGTGTTGGAGCAATGGTAGTGGTAATTGTTGCATTGAAAAGACAAAAGAACAGGATTATTTCCGTGATTGTAGTATTGAATCTTGCATTGAAAAAAAGAAAGAAGTGAAATGTTGGAAGTGCTTACGTGTCTTCTCCTTGAAGTGGCACCTGCAGTTTGACCCTTTTGAAATGGTCGATGCTTTTTTGTGAAAGCCGTAGCTCTGTGCTTACGTGCTTCCATATTTTCATTAATTTGCTGGTTACATTGTTAAAGAATTCTATTGTGCCTGGATATGCAGTTGAAGAGTCAAGGAGTTCAAAGCGCTGTTTTTGCATGTTAACTGTAATGGTGAAGTAATGACTTGTATTTTCGTCTTGCTCAAACCCGCGCAACGAACATGGTAGAAGGAACTGCAAAACAAATAATAAAAAGAAAATATTTGGAAATCTTCTTATATTTAGAAACATAAAATAAAAAGAGAACTTTTGCATAACATACACGCAAGATGATCTGCTTACCATGTTATAATCTTGCAGTTTTTCTTCTTCTTGCATGTTGAAAAATGATCTAAGCCTGGCAGGTAGTAATTTTTTTCTAATGTGTTCTTGATCATTATTTCTGTAGCACATTGGATCTTCGTCGTCGGCTTCCTTTATCGAGTGCTTCTTGTTTTGTCACAGATACACAAAGGGAATTTGTATGTTCAGTTATAGGGGAAGTTTATCTATTTATAAAGTCATATATATTGTTTTAAACTTGATTCTTTTGCCATGATCTTTACGTACAGTGTTGCTTAACGACAGAATCTTTCTCCCTGTGCCATTTAGTTGTTTTCTCAAGATTGTTAGCATGGGCTCGATTGCTTCGGTGCGTACTGATTTACCGACCTTGAAGCTTTCGGCGACATGGCCTAGATTGACATCAAACTTGTTCGTTGTAATGAAAAGCTCATCCCTGCAAAGTATATTTAGAAAAATGTTTTAGTTTACACATGATACAGTCAAAATGATCATGTGTAATAATGTGTTTTGTGTTAGTTGCATGAACTTACATTTCTCTCTGTGTCCATGGCTTGCATACAACGTTGTACAGGTCTTCGATGGCTTTGTTGACGGAATCACTATCTTTGTCCCCTTTCTCCATTGTGCCTGCGATGATTTTGAATTTAATGTAAATAATTCCAAGTCACTAGATCACAAGATAGCAATTAAGTTTCTTTTGTCTTGCCTGCTTCGATGCTAGAAGATATGTCATGTCCAGTGTTGTTCCTTTCTTGTTCTCCTTCTGCTTCTTGCGGCATGTTATGGTCTTCTTTTTGCATTGTACCCTTTTGTTCAGTTTTTGCTGCATCCTCATTTGAGTCGTCTGTGTCTTTCTTAGCATCATGTTTTTCCTTGTCAACCATCGTGTCTTGCTGGTGGTCTTTTCCGTCTTGTTTTTCAGTCTCGACCTGGTTGGCCCTGACCTCTCTGCCAGGGGAATTGGCATCGTACGACGGTGCAGGGTTTTCTTCGATGGTTTCTGCTTCTTTCTATGGAACAATGTGTGTGTCTGCTTCATTGCTTGTATCTCCGTGGTCGCCTTCTTCGTGTTTCTGCGTTATCATTGAAAAACCATTGAAATAATTTAACTTGCTACTTTATTTTAATTATAGCAGCTGTTATGGGAAAATAGCGAAGCATTTGGTGCGTTGTTTGAGCTATTTTGATTGTGATTAAGTCGTTTAATTTTGTGGTAATATTTTGTGCAACTTCACCTGTTGAGCTGTCGTTGGTGATGCTGACTGTTCCACCCGTTTTTCGTCGAGTGTAGTTTCTTGGGTGTCCTCCTGTTCTTTGTTTTGGTGTTCATCGTGACTGTCATGGTTTTTGTCTTGCAGCTGTTCAATCATAAAGGTGGCTAAGTTTGAGTGCATTTTAGTTCTCATGGAACTACTTTATATTTTCGTAGAATCAGCTTATGTAACTTTGCCTCCTCAATCGTTGCTGCTGAATGTTGTGCTTGTTCTTCGTTGAGTGGAGGTTTTTGGGCATCTTCTTCTTCTTACTTTTGTAGTTCATCGTCGCTGCCGTCATTTTTGTCTTGTAGCTTTTGAAACACACAGGTGGCTAAGTGGCAGTGCATTTGAGGTTCCACATAGCTATTTTATACTTTGATAGGATCAATGTATGTAACTTTACCTTTTCAGTCGTTGTTGCTGCTGCCCTCTCTGCTGCGGTGAGTGAATATTTTGGGGCTTGGTCCTCTGTTACGTTGATGACCGCCTTTTGAAGAACATGTTGCCCTTCTTCAGTATCCTCCTTTTGCTCATTGGTCTCCTTTCTCTGCGATGCAGGAATGTAGTGAAATGTCAAATGCGTGTTTTTGAACTATAAGTTCATGAAGAGGTATTATGTGTTTTCACCTCTGCATTTGTTGTTGTTACTGCTGATTTTTTGTTCAGTGGTGGTTTTGGGTCCTTCTCTTGCTCTTTATTTTGCTGTTCATCGTCACTAACCTTGTTTTTTTCTTGTAGCTGTTCAAACATAGAGGCGGCAAAGTGAGAGTCCATTGGAGTGAATACAAATGTGGTAGGTTTGAGTTTATTTGATTGTGCAGGCAGCAATTTTATAATTTCATAGTTTCAGGTTTCGTAAGTTTACCTTTTCAGTCGTTGACGCTGCCCCTGTCTCTGGTACCTGTTGTTTGGTGAGTGAATTTTTTGTGGCTTGGTCTTCAGTGGCATTATTGTCTATCGTTTGAAGAACATGTTCGGGTTGTTCATTGGGCTCCTCTGGTTGTGTTTGATGGTCTTGATTGTTGATGGTTTCTTGAGCTTCTTGTGCCTGCACCAACACAAAAAATATTTAAGAAATGGGTGCATTTCTGACTGTTCAGTTACAATTTTTTTATAAGACCACTATCTCTGGAGTTGCAGGACTGTCTACTGCTTGTACTACGGCTTCTCCTTGTCTCGTGTTGTCCTCTAGTTTTTCTTGTTGAATGTCTATTCTAGTGCTTTTGCATGGTTCCTCTTCCCGTTTAATAAAAATTGAAATTATATATTGAACTTCATTTGTGTCTGAGCTTTGTAACCTCACCTCTTCAGATGTTGTTGTTTGAAGTTCTTGATCTTCGAGATCAGCGTACTCGTTTGTTTCCTGCATTTGTTCAAAGAAAAGGGTGAGACATCCCTTATAATCGTTGTATTGCCGTGGCAGGGTGTATTAGGTAGTTCAGACATCATAAAAATATTTTGGAAAGTGGTTGTTGTTGTTGAATTTTTACCTCCGTGTTGATGACTGGGTTATTTGTGCCTGCATCTACTGTTTCTTTGTCAGGTATAACAGTCTTTTGTTTCTCATCGGCTGGGATGTCTTGCGCTTTCTCCTTTGTACTCGTGATGGTGATCTGCAATGTTGTGGCACTGGAAATCTCTTGTACACAAAGTTCCTGTTCTTCTGTGATGCTTTCGTCTGTTTGAGGTTCACTATGGGGTTCAATTTCAACACGGGTTGTCTCTTGGTCTTGCAGTGCTTGTGATACCTGGAGATCAAACATTATGAGTTTGCGGTTCACTTTCTTTCCTGTCATTTATGAGTTTTCGGTGTGGGTAATAGTGGGCTATGGAAGTTTACCTCCTCTTCATTGTTTTCTTCTTCTTTGTTGTTTGTTATGCTAATGGTTGATTGTGGGTTAGCTTCTTGCATTTGGTTGGCGGGGCTGCTGACTTGATTGTTCTTCAGCTGAGCCTATATTTTGTTGGAGGTTTGTCAGTTAACTTATAACTCTATACAGTTTTGAAAGAAAAAATGGATGTTCATACTGACCTCTTCACAGGTTCTGACGTCGATCGGATCTTGTGCTTGTGTCGGGGTAGTTGTTGTTGTAGCATTGTCTGTTGGGAGGTTGCTTTGTTTGTTCCGTTCATTCGTGTTTTTGGGGTTGTTGACACCATCCTGCTGTTGGAGTTCATCTTGGCCTGGCGTGCTATTGGTACGTTCCTGAAAGCATTGAGGCAGTTCTTTTCAGTTGAGGTATGAAAACAGGGGTTTGCTTTAGGGTGCGTATGGCACCATGCAATACTATTTACTTACCTGTTTTTGCCGCTTTATCTTGTTCTTGTCAATGCCTATGTCCCTTGATTTTGTTCTTCTCTTCCTCTCTTCGTCTTCTTCCTCTTTTTTTCTCCTTTCTGTTGGTTCTGTTGTGGCTACGATTTCATTCGTGCGGTTGGCATCGGCTAGTCTACTTGAGGCTGCTGGATCTGCTTGCTCTAGTGTCTGCAGGGTCGCGTTGTCTGTCAGGTACCTTGTGCAAACTATGTCCTGAAATTGTCTGAGTTGTTCTAATGAATCCATCAGGGCAATTGTTTGTTGCACGACTAGGTTCTTGTTTTTTTCATCCAATATCTTTTCCTTTTCGTTGCATTGGTGTTCAGCCCTAGTGGTTACTGCGGGTATCAGTTCTGCTTCATGGAGTACTTTTTCCAACAATTTGTTTATCCTTTGGAATCTTTCTTTTGCTCCTGTGCTGATGCTTTTGTTTGGTTCCCTGCTTCGACTGGTGCCGACATGTGGTTTACTCCGGCGTTTGGGTGGAGGTGGTTGCAGTTTGGTCATGTTCTGGTGTTGCTGTTGTTTGCGATGTTCTACTGCTATCTGGTGAATTAAAGACGAAGTTGATGCTGTGTTGGCATAGAAGATCCTCTCTGCTGTTCCTTTCCATGTCCGTATCGTTTTTGTGTAATGTAGTTGATTAGAATGGAATCCATTTTCAAAAAGGGAAGGACTGATTTATGTACAATATAGCTATACCTGTATTTTGCCAAATTCATAGTCATCTGGTCGTGCTTTTCTGTCCCTTTTCATGTCTCCTCTAGCTATTTTCGCTAGGTCACTCTCTTTGAGATGGTTTGCTCGTGGTAATGAGGTCTTGTCCATTGTCTTTGCAATCTTCCGCATTTCTTTTGTGTTGGTTGGCAGCAGCAGGGAGTCGAGGTACATGATTACTGGCCCCTGTGCCAAACCATTGACATGCTTTTTGTTCTTTTCTTCCCGAGGCAAATTTCTGTGTTTCTGCCATATCTTGGCTCCTTCCTTAATACATTCGACGATTACCTCGCAGAAATCCATCTTTGCCATCTCTGGATTGTCCATGTCCTCTACCATTATAGCTTGTCGGGCGAAGATAGCGGCGCTTGACCCGCAGACAACGTTGTGGAAAAAAAGAAGGAAAAATATTTTAACCGATTTCCTGTTTGACTGTTCGTCATCTAGTTCCACCAATTTTTTTAGCTCCGTGAACTGGCTTGAAATTTGTATGCTTGAAGCCAAGGTCTGACATCAGTTCTTTCATTGAACTTGGGCTCTTCGTTCGCCTTGGTGCTGACTTTTCCGTGCCGTTTGGGTATCCAAACACCTTGTGTATAGCTTCCTTGGTAATCTTGATTTTCTTGTCTTCGGTACCATCACTAAAGGTTATTGTCATGCTTTCTGTGTCCAGGTTGTCGTAGATGTGTGCTGCAAGTGGTCTGCAGATGGAGCCCATTATTTTGCAGTTCTCTATGCTGCCAAATCCTGCCGTCCTAATATCTTGCTTGTGACGGTCTTTAAGTAAATTCCATGCTTTCTTGACATGAGCGAATGCTGCCCCTGCCTTGATTTGGCATTTCTCTTCGTCAACTGTTGGTGCTGCCAATTCTTTTCCGCTTGTCTTTCTCCTCTTTCTGTCCTTCTGTCCTGATTTGTTCTGTTTCAGAAGACAAAAAGAAAGGGTTTCGTTCGAAAGGAACGTTAGATCCTGAGTGCTGAATAGTGGTATTCAAAATTAGTACATAAGTGTGTTTTTACATCGTCGTCATGTTCTGCGTCGCTGTCATGCTCTTCGGCATCATCGTCGTCTGTAGGAATGAAATCTGCATCATGTTCCCTGTCATCGTCGTCATCATTGGTATCTGAACCTTTGCTGTTGGTATCGTCTTGTTCTTTTTCTACCCTTTGTCGTTTGTTTTTCTTCTTGCGTTCACCTTGTTTCTTCGTGGCGGTTGGTGCTGTTGGCGGGAGTACCATTAGAGGTAATGGCTGATGCTGCAATGTACTAGTGTCGACCATGTTTTCAGCATTGTCCTTTTGCTTTTGCCTTTTTGCTCCAGGAGTAAAAACAGTGCTTGTATCTAATTTTCTCTTTTTTTTGCTTGTTGCTAGATGTTTAATCCTGTTGAGCCTGGTGTAAGTTATCATTTCTTCCGCAGGTGGTTTGTTCCTCATGTTTTGTTCTGTGTCCTTTTCTGATGAATGAGGAGACATGCTGCCTGTTTCTGTGCTTTGAATATCACCGTCTTCGTGTCCTGTATAATGACCAGGTAACAAAAAAGGATGTTCTTTTTGTCCGAAAATAGTTGATACACATTTAAAATATATATCTTCCATGATTATGCATAAGGAATGTGAAACTCCCAAAGGGGATTTTTAGTTTTCTTTTCTTGGGTTAAGAAGGTTATTACTATTGTTACCGATTGAGCTAATCAGGGGATGGAAGAAAATATTAATTATGGTTATGAGTACAGCTGGGGTAGTGAAGTTAGGGTGAAGCATTTTCTGAGACAAAAATGCACTCTGCAGGTGAGATTTCATAACGGGAGGAATATCATCAATGATAGTTCAAGATTTATTGGGTAAGTTAAACTGTTTTTGAATTAAAAATAAGATAGTGTGCGAACATTTTTAATGTATTCTATAAAGAAATATATAAAAAGTGGCAGATAGTTTTATTTGTAGACATAGTTAAGTTATTGTTGTCAAGGATAGCGGTTAAGTTATTAATATCTCAATATAGTTTTTTGTAGATGGACAGTGGAGACTTTTTGCTCAAACCTTTGACAGGAGCTTGCTGGATTGCATGCTCTTCAGCAGGGTCTTCGTCAGTATTTTGCTGGGTTTTAGCTTCTTCATGAGGATTTGTCATTGCTGCATAAAAAATGGGCAGCTGTTAGAAGCAGAGTCGAGTGTCACAGGAAAAAAACCTGCGTGGTGTGAAAACAAATTTGCATGGATAGAGAGGCATGGGTTGTTTTACCCTAGAAGCACAGGGTACACCTATTCTTTGTTTACGGTATTTCACACCAGAGGCACTTAATTTGAAAAACGGTTACATTGACGGGACAAGGGATGTAGAAAATCTCGTACGGTTATCAGTTTTGGCCTCTCAGGATGCTTGCGGGGTTTGGATCTATCGATGTATTCTAGTTACTGATGTTTCAGGTTTTTTACCTTTGAGCACAAATCGTATGGCGAAAATCCCAGGGCGGAGAGCAGTAGCATTTCTATTAAATCTCATATCCGCGCTAGTTCAATTTGTTAGGAAAACTGATTTAGGTTATTAGAAAACTCCTTGGTAGCGGTGGCTAGGGTTGCTGTTCCTGGAAGTGGAAAAATCACTACGATCTACCCGGTGGAATGGAGTGGGATAGAATGATAATTACCTTCAATTACTTGGACTATGTTTTTCGCTTCCATCCGCTTATTGTGTCGTTGCTCCTTTTTTGTTGCGATTTCCGCCGCCGCTATTGAAGTCCTCGCCATCGGTCGCCGCAGCCGGCGGAGTTATTGGTGTTGTCGCGGGCAGAGTGTGGCTGTTTGTATGTGCGATTTGAGTGTGGTTGGCGAACGCGGTGGCGGTTGTCCGGTGACGCGAACTCGATTTCGAGTTTGTGTTTGTGTGCAGAAGGAAGGAGGAGAGCGTGCGGGAGTGATGAAGGTTTCGAGATTTACTTTGCGGAAGGGGGAGCAAGCCAGTAGAAGAGGGAGGGAGAGATGGAAACCATCGAACCGTCTCTAATATTCAACCGTCCGTTTGGGCATCAAGATTCGTTATGCTTGGCTTGGGTTTTTTTGTGTGCTACAGTATTTTTTTTAGTGTTGAGACTGTTAGTGCTGAAGTGGAGCCTCTCTACAGGCATGTGGTTGCAGGCACACGAGGCACATAAGTGCAGGTTCTATAGGCACGTGGATGCAGGCACAGGAGGCACGGAAGTGCAAGTTCTACAGGCACTTCCAGAGGGAAGCACAAGAGGCACGGAAGTGTGGGTTCTACAGGCAGTTGGAGAAGCACGGGACAGGCCAGTGTCACGTGAGGCACGTGGATGTAAGCACCGGAGGCACGGAAATACAGCTAACACAGGCACGGACATGCTGCGTCTCGAGGCACGGGTATCAACTCAGTGGATGCAGTACAAGAGTGCGGTGGCAGAGGCATGTGTTAGAATGCTCGGTAAAAGAGGCATGGTTGTGAAGTTTCAGGAGCCATGCGGGCGTGGCAGTGGGACCATGTAAGAGTCACAGCGCATGTTACGTTAGGCACGTGAGGCATGTTGGTTCAGGCACGGAAGGCAGAAAAGGTGAATCCACAACAGGCACGTACGTGTGTTTTCTCAAGTCACGGGTGTGCACTCTCTGGATGCACAAACGTGTGGCGGCAGAGGCATGGGTCCGACTACTCGGTTACAGAACCACGTTCGTGAAGTCACGTGAGGTGTGGCATTACGGGGCACGTAAGAGTCTGGGCGAGTGACACGTGAGGCACGTGGGTGCAGGTACATGTAGGCACAGAAATGAAGGTACCACGTTTGTGATGTCACGTGTTAGTGCTGAATTGGAGCCTCTCTACACGCATGTGGATGCAGGCACACGAGGCCCGAAAGTGCAGGTTCTACAGGCACGATGACGCGGGCACAGGAGGCCAGTGTCGTGTGAGGCGCGTGGATGTAAGAAGCGGAGGCACGGAAATGAAGCCAACACAGGCACGGGCATGCTGCTTCTCGAGGCACGGGTATCAACCCTGTGGATGTAGTACAAGAGTGCGTTGGGAGAGGCATGTGTTAGAATGCTCGGTTAAAAAGGCATGGCTATGAAGTCTCACAAACACAAGGGCACGTTAGTTCAGGCACGGAAGGCAGAAAAGGTGAATCCACAACAGGCACGTACGTGTGTTTTCTCAAGTCACGGGTGTGCACTCTCTGGATGCACAAACGTGTGGCGGCAGAGGCATGGGTCCGACTACTCGGTTACAGAACCACGTTCGTGAAGTCATGTGAGGTGTGGCATTACGGGGCACGTAAGAGTCTCGGCGGGTGGCACGTGAGGCACGTGGGTGCAGGTACGTGTAGGCACAGAAATGAAGGCACCACGTTTGTGAAGTCACGTGGTAGTGCTGAAGTGGAGCCTCTCTACAGGCATGTGGATGCAGGCACACGAGGCACGGAAGTGCAGGTTCTACAGGCACGTTAACGCAGGCACAGGAGGCCAGTCTCGTGTGAGGCGCGTGGATGTAAGCAGCGGAGGCACGGAAATGAAGCCAACACAGGCACGGGCATGCTGCTTCTCGACGCACGGGTATCAACCCTGTGGATGTAGTACAAGAGTGCATTGGGAGAGGCATGTGTTAGAATGCTCGGTTAAAGAGGCATGGCTATGAAGTCTCACAAACACAAAGGCACGTTGGTTCAGGCACGGAAGGCAGAAAAGGTGAATCCACAACAGGCACGTACGTGTGTTTTCTCAAGTCACGGGTGTGCACTCTCTGGATGCACAAACGTGTGGCGGCAGAGGCACGGGTCTGACTACTCGGTTACAGAACCACGTTCGTGTAGTCACGTGAGGTGTGGCATTACGTGGCACGTAAGAGTCTGGGCGAGTGACACGTGAGGCAGTGGGTGCAGGTAGATGTAGGCACAGAAATGAAGGTACCACGTTTGTGAAGTCACGTGGTAGTGCTGAAGTGGAGCCTCTCTACAGGCATGTGGATGCAGGCACACGAGGCCCGGAAGTGTAGGTTCTACATGCACGTTGACGCAGGCACAGGAGGCCAGTCTCGTGTGAGGTGCGTGGATGTAAGCAGCGGAGGCACGGAAATAAAGCCAACACAGGCACGGGCATGCTGCTTCTCGAGGCACGGGTATCAACCCTGTGGATGTAGTACAAAAGTGCGTTGGGAGAGGCATGTGTTAGAATGCTTGGATAAAGAGGCATGGCTGTGAAGTCTTACAACCACAAAGGCACGTTGGTTCAGGCACGGAAGGCAGAAAAGGTGAATCCACAGCAGGCACGTACGTTTGTTTTCTCAAGTCACGGGTGTGCACTCTCTGGATGCACAAACGTGTGGCGGCAGAGGCATGGGTCCGACTACTCGGTTACAGAACCACGTTCCTGAAGTCACGTGAGGTTTGGCATTACGGGGCACGTAAGAGTCTGGGCGAGTGACACGTGAGGCACGTGGGTGTAGGTACGTGTAGGCACAGAAATAAAGGCACCACGTTTGTGAAGTCACGTGGCAGTGCTGAAGTGGAGCCTCTCTATAGGCATGTGGATGCAGGCACACGAGGCACGGAAGTGCAGGTTCTACAGGCACGTTGACGCATGTACAGGAGGCCAGTGTCATGTGAGGCGCGTGGATGTAAGCAGCGGAGGCACGAAATGAAGCCAACACAGGCACGGGCATGCTGCTTCTCGAGGCACGGGTATCAACCCTGTGGATGTAGTACAAAAGTGCGTTGGGAGAGGCATGTGTTAGAATGCTCGGTTAAAGAGGCATGGCTGTGAAGTCTCACAAACACAAAGGCACGTTGGTTCAGGCACGGAAGGCAGAAAAGGTGAATCCACAACAGGCACGTACGTGTGTTTTCTCAAGTCACGGGTGTGCACTCTCTGGATGCACAAACGTGTGGCGGCAGAGGCATGGGTCCGACTACTCGGTTACAGAACCACGTTCGTGAAGTCACGTGAGGTGTGTCATTACGGGGCACGTAAGAGTTTAGATGAGCGGCACGTGAGGCACGTGGGTGCAGGTACGTGTAGGCACAGAAATGAAGGCACCACGTTTGTGAAGTCACGTGGTAGTGCTAAAGTGGAGCCTCTCTACAGGCATGTGGATGCAAGCACACGAGGCACGGAAGTGCAGGTTCTACAGGCACGTTGACGCAGGCACATGAGTCCAGTGTCGTGTGAGGCGCGTGGATGTAAGCAGCGGAGGCACGGAAATGAAGCCAACAAAGGCACGAGCATTCTGCTTCTCGAGGCATAGGTATCAACCCTGTGGATGTAGTACAAGAGTGCATTGGGAGAGGCATGTGTTAGAATGCTCGGTTAAAGAGGCATGGCTGTGAAGTCTGACAAACACAAAGGCACGTTGGTTCAGGCACGGAAGGCAGGAAAGGTGAATCTAGAACAGGCACGTATGTGGGTTTTCTCAAGTCACGGGTGTGCACTCTCTGGATGCACAAACGTGTGGCGGCAGAGGCAAGTCCGACTACTCGGTTACAGAACCACGTTCCTGAAGTCATGTGAGGTGTGCCATTACGGGGCACGTAAGAGTCTCCGCGAGTGGCACATGAGGCACGTGGGTGCAGGTACGTGTAGGCACAGAAATGAAGGCACCACGTTTGTGAAGTCACTTGGTAGTGCTGAAGTGGACCCTCTCTACAGGCATGTGGATGCAGGCACACGAGGTACGGAAGTGCAGGTTCTACAGGCACGTTGACGCAGGCACAGGAGGCCAGTGTCGTGTGAGGCGCGTGGATGTAAGCAGCGGAGGCACGGAAATGAAGCCAACGCAAGCAGAGGCATGCTGCTTCTCGAGGTACGGGTATCAACCCTGTGGATGTAGTACAAGAGTGCGTTGGGAGAGGCATGTGTTAGAATGCTCGGTTAAAGAGGCATGGCTATGAAGTCTCACAAACACAAAGGCACGTTGGTTCAGGCACGGAAGGCAGAAAAGGTGAATCCACAACAGGCACGTACGTGTGTTTTCTCAAGTCACGGGTGTGCACTCTCTGGATGCACAAACGTGTGGCGGCAGAGGCATGGGTCCGACTACTCGGTTACAGTACCACGTTCGTGAAGTCACGTGAGGTGTGGCATTACGGGGCACGTAAGAGTCTGGGCGAGTGACACGTGAGGCACGTGGGTGCAGGTACATGTAGGCACAGAAATGAAGGTACCACGTTTGTGATGTCACGTGGTAGTGCTGAAGTGGAGCCTCTCTACACGCATGTGGATGCAGGCACACGAGGCCCGAAAATGCAGGTTCTACAGGCACGATGACGCGGGCACAGGAGGCCAGTGTCGTGTGAGGCGCGTGGATGTAAGCAGCGGAGGCACGGAAATGAAGCCAACACAGGCACGGGAATGCTGCTTCTCGAGGCACGGGTATCAACCCTGTGGATGTAATACAAGAGTGCGTTGGGAGAGGCATGTGTTAGAATGCTTGCTTAAAGAGGCATGGCTGTGAAGTCTCACAAACACAAAGGCACATTGGTTTAGGCACGGAAAGCAGAAAAGGTGAATCCACAGCAGGCACGTACGTTTGTTTTCTCAAGTCACGGGTGTGCACTCTCTGGATGCACAAACGTGTGGCGGCAGAGGCATGGGTCCGACTACTCGGTTACAGAACCACGTTCCTGAAGTCACGTGAGGTTTGGCATTACGGGGCACGTAAGAGTCTGGGCGAGTGACACGTGAGGCACGTGGGTGTAGGTACGTGTAGGCACAGAAATAAAGGCACCACGTTTGTGAAGTCACGTGGCAGTGCTGAAGTGGAGCCTCTCTATAGGCATGTGGATGCAGGCACACGAGGCACGGAAGTGCAGGTTCTACAGGCACGTTGACGCATGTACAGGAGGCCAGTGTCATGTGAGGCGCGTGGATGTAAGCAGCGGAGGCACGAAATGAAGCCAACACAGGCACGGGCATGCTGCTTCTCGAGGCACGGGTATCAACCCTGTGGATGTAGTACAAAAGTGCGTTGGGAGAGGCATGTGTTAGAATGCTCGGTTAAAGAGGCATGGCTGTGAAGTCTCACAAACACAAAGGCACGTTGGTTCAGGCACGGAAGGCAGAAAAGGTGAATCCACAACAGGCACGTACGTGTGTTTTCTCAAGTCACGGGTGTGCACTCTCTGGATGCACAAACGTGTGGCGGCAGAGGCATGGGTCCGACTACTCGGTTACAGAACCACGTTCGTGAAGTCACGTGAGGTGTGTCATTACGGGGCACGTAAGAGTTTAGATGAGCGGCACGTGAGGCACGTGGGTGCAGGTACGTGTAGGCACAGAAATGAAGGCACCACGTTTGTGAAGTCACGTGGTAGTGCTAAAGTGGAGCCTCTCTACAGGCATGTGGATGCAAGCACACGAGGCACGGAAGTGCAGGTTCTACAGGCACGTTGACGCAGGCACATGAGTCCAGTGTCGTGTGAGGCGCGTGGATGTAAGCAGCGGAGGCACGGAAATGAAGCCAACAAAGGCACGAGCATTCTGCTTCTCGAGGCATAGGTATCAACCCTGTGGATGTAGTACAAGAGTGCATTGGGAGAGGCATGTGTTAGAATGCTCGGTTAAAGAGGCATGGCTGTGAAGTCTGACAAACACAAAGGCACGTTGGTTCAGGCACGGAAGGCAGGAAAGGTGAATCTAGAACAGGCACGTATGTGGGTTTTCTCAAGTCACGGGCGTGCACTCTCTGGATGCACAAACGTGTGGCGGCAGAGGCAAGTCCGACTACTCGGTTACAGAACCACGTTCCTGAAGTCATGTGAGGTGTGCCATTACGGGGCACGTAAGAGTCTCCGCGAGTGGCACATGAGGCACGTGGGTGCAGGTACGTGTAGGCACAGAAATGAAGGCACCACGTTTGTGAAGTCACTTGGTAGTGCTGAAGTGGACCCTCTCTACAGGCATGTGGATGCAGGCACACGAGGTACGGAAGTGCAGGTTCTACAGGCACGTTGACGCAGGCACAGGAGGCCAGTGTCGTGTGAGGCGCGTGGATGTAAGCAGCGGAGGCACGGAAATGAAGCCAACGCAAGCAGAGGCATGCTGCTTCTCGAGGTACGGGTATCAACCCTGTGGATGTAGTACAAGAGTGCGTTGGGAGAGGCATGTGTTAGAATGCTCGGTTAAAGAGGCATGGCTATGAAGTCTCACAAACACAAAGGCACGTTGGTTCAGGCACGGAAGGCAGAAAAGGTGAATCCACAACAGGCACGTACGTGTGTTTTCTCAAGTCACGGGTGTGCACTCTCTGGATGCACAAACGTGTGGCGGCAGAGGCATGGGTCCGACTACTCGGTTACAGTACCACGTTCGTGAAGTCACGTGAGGTGTGGCATTACGGGGCACGTAAGAGTCTGGGCGAGTGACACGTGAGGCACGTGGGTGCAGGTACATGTAGGCACAGAAATGAAGGTACCACGTTTGTGATGTCACGTGGTAGTGCTGAAGTGGAGCCTCTCTACACGCATGTGGATGCAGGCACACGAGGCCCGAAAATGCAGGTTCTACAGGCACGATGACGCGGGCACAGGAGGCCAGTGTCGTGTGAGGCGCGTGGATGTAAGCAGCGGAGGCACGGAAATGAAGCCAACACAGGCACGGGAATGCTGCTTCTCGAGGCACGGGTATCAACCCTGTGGATGTAATACAAGAGTGCGTTGGGAGAGGCATGTGTTAGAATGCTTGCTTAAAGAGGCATGGCTGTGAAGTCTCACAAACACAAAGGCACATTGGTTTAGGCACGGAAAGCAGAAAAGGTGAATCCACAACAGGCACGTACGTGTGTTTTCTCATGTCACGGGTGTGCACTCTCTGGATGCACAAACGTGTGGCGGCAGAGGCATGGGTCCGACTACTTGGTTACAGAACCACGTTCGTGAAGTCATGTGAGGTGTGGCATTACGGGGCACGTAAGAGGCTCGGCGAGTGGCACGTGAGGCATGTATGTGCAGGTACATGTAGGCACAGAAATGAAGGTACCAAGTTTGTGAAGTCACGTGGTAGTGCTGAAGGGGAGCCTCTCTACAGGCATGTGGATGCAGGCACACGAGGCCCGGAAGTGCAGATTCTACAGGCACGATGACGCAGGCACAGGAGGCCAGTGTCGTGTGAGGCGCGTGGATGTAAGCAGCGGAGGCACCGAAATGAAGCCAACACAGGCACGGGCATGCTGCTTCTCGAGGCACGGGTATCAACCCTGTGGATGTAGTACAAGAGTGCGTTGGGAGAGGCATGTGTTAGAATGGTCGGTTAAAGAGGCATGGCTATGAAGTCTCACAAACACAAAGGCATGTTGGTTCAGGCACGAAAGGCAGAAAAGGTGAATCCACAACAGGCACGTACGTGTGTTTTCTCAAGTCACGGATGTGCACTCTCTGGATGCACAAACGTGTGGCGGCAGAGGCATGGGTCCGACTACTCGGTTACAGAACCACGTTCGTGAAGTCACGTGAGGTGTGTCATTATGGGGCACGTAAGAGTTTGGGCGAGAGACACGTGAGGCATGTGGGTGCAGGTACGTGTAGGCACAGAAATGAAGGCACCACGTTTGTGAAGTCACGTGGTAGTGCTGAAGTGGAGCCTCTCTACAGGCATGTGGATGCAGGCACACGAGGCACGGAAGTGCAGGTTCTACAGGCACGATGACGCAGGCACAGGAGGCCAGTGTCGTGTGAGGCACGTGGATGTAAGCAGCGGAGGAACGGAAATGAAGCCAACACAGGCACGTGCATGCTGCTTCTCGAGGCACGGGTATCAACCCTGTGGATGTAGTACAAGAGTGCGTTGGGAGAGGCATGTGTTAGAATGCTTGGTTAAAGAGGCATGGCTGTGAAGTCTCACAAACACAAAGGCATGTTGGTTCAGGCACGGAAGGCAGAAAAGGTGAATCCACAACAGGCACGTACGTGTGTTTTCTCAAGTCACGGGTGTGCACTCTCTGGATGCACAAACGTGTGGCGGCAGAGGCATGGGTCCGACTACTCGGTTACAGAACCACGTTCGTGAAGTCATGTGAGGTGTGGCATTACGGGGCACGTAAGAGTCTCGGCGAGTGGCACATGAGGCACGTGGGTGCAGGTACGTGTAGGCACAGAAATGAAGGCACCACGTTTGTGAAGTCACGTGGTAGTGCTGAAGTGGAGCCTCTCTACAGGCATGTGGATGCAGGCACACGAGGTACGGAAGTGCAGGTTCTGCAGGCACGTTGATGCAGGCGCAGGAGGCCAGTGCCGTGTGAGGCGCGTGGATGTAAGCAGCGGAGGCACGGAAATGAAGCCAACGGAGGCATGGTCATGCTGCTTCTCGAGGCACGGGTATCAACCCTGTGGATGTAGTACAAGAGTGCGTTGGGAGAGGCATGTGTTAGAATGCTCGGTTAAAAAGGCATGGCTATGAAGTCTCACAAACACAAAGGCACGTTGGTTCAGGCACGGAAGGCAGAAAAGGTGAATCCACAACAGGCACGTACGTGTATTTTCTCAAGTCACGGGTGTACACTCTCTGGATGCACAAACGTGTGGCGGCAGAGGCATGGGTCCGACTACTCGGTTACAGAACCACGTTTGTGAAGTCACGTGAGGTGTGGCATTACGGGGCACGTAAGAGTCTGGGCGAGTGACACGTGAGGCACGTGGGTGCAGGTACATGTAGGCACAGAAATGAAGGTACCACGTTTGTGAAGTCACGTGGTAGTGCTGAAGTGGAGCCTCTCTACAGGCATGTGGATGCAGGCACACGAGGCACGGAAGTGCAGGTTCTACAGGCACGTTGATGCAGGCACAGGAGGCCAGTGTCGTGTGAGGCGCGAGGATGTAAGCAGCGGAGGCATGGAAATGAAGCCAACACAGGCAGAGGCATGCTGCTTCTTGAGGCACGGGTATCAACCCTGTGGATGTAGTACAAGAGTGCGTTGGGAGAGGCATGTGTTAGAATGCTTGCTTAAAGAGGCATGGCTATGAAGTCTCACAAACACAAAGGCACGTTGGTTCAGGCACGGAAGGCAGAAAAGGTGAATCCACAACAGGCACGTACATGTGTTTTCTCAAGTCACGGGTGTGCACTCTCTGGATGCACAAACGTGTGGCGGCAGAGGCATGGGTCCGACTACTCGGTTATAGAACCACGTTCGTGAAGTCATGTGAGGTGTGGCATTACGGGGCACGTAAGAGTCTCGGGAGTGGCACATGAGGCACGTGGGTGCAGGTACGTGTAGGCACAGAAATGAAGGCACCACGTTTGTGAAGTCACGTGGTAGTGCTGAAGTGGAGCCTCTCTACAGGCATGTGGATGCAGGCACACGAGGTACGGAAGAGCAGGTTCTACAGGCACGTTGACGCAGGCACAGGAGGCCAGTGTCATGTGAGGCGCGTGGAAGTAAGCAGCGGAGGCACGGAAATGAAGCCAACGCAGGCATGGTCATGCTGCTTCTCGAGGCACGGGTATCAACCCTGTGGATGTAGTACAAGAGTGCGTTGGGAGAGGCATGTGTTAGAATGCTCGGTTAAAAAGGCATGGCTATGAAATCTCACAAACACAAAAGCACGTTGGTTCAGGCACGGAAGGCAGAAAAGGTGAATGCACAACAGGCACGTAGGTGTGTTTTCTCAAGTCACGGGTGTGCACTCTCTGGATGCACAAACGTGTGGCGGCAGAGGCATGGTTCCGACTACTCGGTTACAGAACCACGTTCGTGAAGTCACGTGAGGTGTGGCATTACGGGGCACCTAAGAGTCTGGGCGAGTGACATGTGAGGCACGTGGGTGCAGGTACATGTAGGCACAGAAATGAAGGTACCACGTTTGTGATGTCACGTGGTAGTGTTGAAGTGGATCCTCTCTACAGGCATGTGGATGCAGGCACACGAGGCCCGTAAGTGCAGGTTCTACAGGCATGATGACGCAGGCACAGGAGGCCAGTGTCGTGTGAGGCGCGTGGATGTAAGCAGCGGAGGCACGGAAATGAAGCCAACACAGGCACGGGTATCAACCCTGTGGATGTAGTACAAGAGTGCGTTGGGAGAGGCATGTGTTAGAATGCTGGCTTAAAGAGGCATGGCTGTGAAGTCTCACAAACACAAATACACGTTGGTTCAGGCACGGAAGGCAAAAAAGGTGAATCCACAACAGGCACGTACGTGTGTTTTCTCAAGTCACGGGTGTGCACTCTCTGAATGCACAAACGTGTGGCGGCAGAGGCATGGGTCCGAATACTCGGTTACAGAACCACGTTCGTGAAGTCATGTGAGGTGTGGCATTACGGGGCACGTAAGAGTCTCGGCGAGTGGCACGTGAGGCACGTGGGTGCAGGTACGTGTAGGCACAGAAATGAAGGCACCACGTTTGTGAAGTCACATGGTAGTGCTGAAGTGGTGCCTCTCTACAGGCATGTGGATGCAGGCACACGAGGCACGGAAGTGCAGGTTCTACAGGCACGTTGACGCAGGCGCATGAGGCCAGTGTCGTGTGAGGCGCGTGGATGTAAGCAGCGGAGGCACGGAAATGAAGCCAACACAGGCACGGGCATGCTGCTTCTCGAGGCACGGTTATCAACCCTGTGGATGTAGTACAAGAGTGCGTTGGGAGAGGCATGTGTTAGAATGCTCAGTTAAAGAGGCATGGCTATGAAGTCTCACAAACACAAAGGCATGTTGGTTCAGGCACGGAAGGCAGAAAAGGTGAATCCACAACAGGCACGTACGTGTGTTTTCTCAAGTCACGGGTGTGCACTCTCTGGATGCACAAACGTGTGCCGGCAGAGGCATGGGTCCGACCACTCAGTTACAGAACCACGTTCGTGAAGTCACGTGAGGTGTGTCATTATGGGGCACGTAAGAGTTTGGGCGAGAGACACGTGAGGCACGTGGGTGCAGGTACGTGTAGGCACAGAAATGAAGGCACCACGTTTGTGAAGTCACGTGGTAGTGCTGAAGTGGAGCCTCTCTACAGGCATGTGGATGCAGGCACACGAGGCACGGAAGTGCAGGTTCTACAGGCACGTTGATGCAGGCACAGGAGGCCAGTGTCGTGTGAGGCGCGAGGATGTAAGCAGCGGAGGCATGGAAATGAAGCCAACACAGGCAGAGGCATGCTGCTTCTCGAGGCACGGGTATCAACCCTGTGGATGTAGTACAAGAGTGCGTTGGGAGAGGCATGTGTTAGAATGCTTGCTTAAAGAGGCATGGCTATGAAGTCTCACAAACACAAAGGCACGTTGGTTCAGGCACGGAAGGCAGAAAAGGTGAATCCACAACAGGCACGTACGTGTGTTTTCTCAAGTCACGGGTGTGCACTCTCTGGATGCACAAACGTGTGGCGGCAGAGGCATGGGTCCGACTACTCGGTTACAGAACCACGTTCGTGAAGTCATGTGAGGTGTGGCATTAGGGGCACGTAAGAGTCTCGGCAAGTGGCACGTGAGGCACGTGGGTGCAGGTACGTGTAGGCACAGAAATGAAGGCACCACGTTTGTGAAGTCACGTGGTAGTGCTGAAGTGGAGCCTCTCTACAGGCATGTGGATGCAGGCACACGAGGTACGGAAGTGCACGTTCTATAGGCACGTTGACGCAGGCGCAGGAGGCCAGTGTCGTGTGAGGCGCGTGGATGTAAGCAGCGGAGGCACGGAAATGAAGCCAACGGAGGCATGGTCATGCTGCTTCTCGAGGCACGGGTATCAACCCTGTGGATGTAGTACAAGAGTGCGTTGGGAGAGGCATGTGTTAGAATGCTCTGTTAAAAAGGCATGGCTATGAAGTCTCACAAACACAAAGGCACGTTGGTTCAGGCACGGAAGGCAGAAAAGGTGAATCCACAACAGGCACGTACGTGTATTTTCTCAAGTCACGGGTGTGCACTCTCTCGATGCACAAACGTGTGGCGGCAGAGGCATGGGTCCGACTACTCGGTTACAGAACCACGTTTGTGAAGTCACGTGAGGTGTGGCATTACGGGGCACGTAAGAGTCTGGGCGAGTCACACGTGAGGCACGTGGGTGCAGGTACATGTAGGCACAGAAATGAAGGTACCATGTTTGTGATGTCACGTGGTAGTGCTGAAGTGGAACCTCTCTACAGGCATGTGGATGCAGGCACCCGAGGCCCGGAAGTGCAGATTCTACAGGCATGATGACGCAGGCACAGGAGGCCAGTGTCGTGTGAGGCGCGTGGATGTAAGCAGCGGAGGCACGGAAATGAAGCCAACACAGGCACGGGCATGCTGCTTCTCGAGGCACGGGTATCAACCCTGTGGATGTAGTACAAGAGTGCGTTGGGAGAGGCATGTGTTAGAATGCTTGCTTAAAGAGGTATGGCTGTGAAGTCTCACAAACACAAAGGCACGTTGGTTCAGGCACGGAAGGCAGAAAAGGTGAATCCACAACAGGCACGTACGTGTGTTTTCTCAAGTCACGGGTGTGCACTCTCTGGATGCACAAACGTGTGGCGGCAGAGGCATGGGTCCGACTACTCGGTTACAGAACCACGTTCATGAAGTCATGTGAGGTGTGGCATTACGGGGCACGTAAGAGTCTCGGCGAGTGGCACGTGAGGCACGTGGGTGCAGGTACGTGTAGGCACAGAAATGAAGGCACCACGTTTGTGAAGTCACATGGTAGTGCTGAAGTGGTGCCTCTCTACAGGCATATGGATGCAGGCACACGAGGCACGGAAGTGCAGGTTCTACGAGCACGTTGACGCAGGCACAGGAGGCCAGTGTCGTGTGAGGCGCGTGGATGTAAGCAGCGGAGGCACGAAAATGAAGCCAACACAGGCACGAGCATGCTGCTTCTTCAGGCACGGGTATCAACCCTGTGGATGTAGTACAAGATTGCGTTGGGAGAGGCATGTGTTAGAATTCTCAGTTAAAGAGGCATGGCTATGAAGTCTCACAAACACAAAGGCATGTTGGTTCAGGCACGGAAGGCAGAAAAGGAGAATCCACAACAGGCACGTACGTGTGTTTTCTCAAGTCACGGGTGTGCACTCTGTGGATGCACAAACGTGTGGCGGCAGAGGCATGGGTCCGACTACTCAGTTACAGAACCACGTTCGTGAAGTCACGTGAGGTGTGTCATTATGGGGCACGTAAGAGTTGGGGCGAGAGACACGTGAGGCACGTGGGTGCAGGTACGTGTAGGCACAGAAATGAAGGCACCACGTTTGTGAAGTCACGTGGTAGTGCTGAAGTGGAGCCTCTCTACAGGCATGTGGATGCAGGCACACGGGGCACGGAAGTGCAGGTTCTACAGGCACGTTGATGCAGGCACAGGAGGCCAGTGTCGTGTGAGGCGCGAGGATGTAAGCAGCGGAGGCATGGAAATGAAGCCAACACAGGCAGAGGCATGCTGCTTCTCGAGGCACGGGTATCAACCCTGTGGATGTAGTACAAGAGTGCGTTGGGAGAGGCATGTGTTAGAATGCTTGCTTAAAGAGGCATGGCTATGAAGTCTCACAAACACAAAGGCACGTTGGTTCAGGCACGGAAGGCAGAAAAGGTGAATCCACAACAGGCACGTACGTGTGTTTTCTCAAGTCACGGGTGTGCACTCTCTGGATGCACAAACGTGTGGCGGCAGAGGCATGGGTCCGACTACTCGGTTACAGAACCACGTTTGTGAAGTCACGTGAGGTGTGGCATTACGGGGCACGTAAGAGTCTGGGCGAGTGACACGTGAGGCACGTGGGTGCAGGTACATGTAGGCACAGAAATGAAGGTACCACGTTTGTGATGTCACGTGGTAGTGCTGAAGTGGAGCCTCTCTACAGGCATGTGGATGCAGGCACCCGAGGCCCGGAAGTGCAGGTTCTACAGGCATGATGACGCAGGCACAGGAGGCCAGTGTCGTGTGAGGCGCGTGGATGTAAGCAGCGGAGGCACGGAAATGAAGCCAACACAGGCACGAGCATGCTGCTTCTCGAGGCACGGGTATCAACCCTGTGGATGTAGTACAAGAGTGCGTTGGGAGAGGCATGTGTTAGAATGCTTGCTTAAAGAGGTATGGCTGTGAAGTCTCACAAACACAAAGGCACGTTGGTTCAGGCACGGAAGGCAGAAAAGGTGAATCCACAACAGGCACGTACGTGTGTTTTCTCAAGTCACGGGTGTGCATTCTCTGGATGCACAAACGTGTGGCGGCAGAGGCATGGGTCCGACTACTCGGTTACAGAACCACGTTCGTGAAGTCATGTGAGGTGTGGCAATACGGGGCACGTAAGAGTCTCGGCGAGTGGCACGTGAGGCACGTGGGTGCAGGTACGTGTAGGCACAGAAATGAAGGCACCACGTTTGTGAAGTCACATGGTAGTGCTGAAGTGGTGCCTCTCTACAGGCATATGGATGCAGGCACACGAGGCACGGAAGTGCAGGTTCTACAGGCACGTTGACGCAGGCACAGGAGGCCAGTGTCGTGTGAGGCGCGTGGATGTATGCAGCGGAGGCACGAAAATGAAGCCAACACAGGCACGAGCATGCTGCTTCTCGAGGCACGGGTATCAACCCTGTGGATGTAGTACAAGAGTGCGTTGGGAGAGGCATGTGTTAGAATGCTCAGTTAAAGAGGCATGGCTATGAAGTCTCACAAACACAAAGGCATGTTGGTTCAGGCACGGAAGGCAGAAAAGGTGAATCCACAACAGGCACGTACGTGTGTTTTCTCAAGTCACGGGTGTGCACTCTGTGGATGCACAAACGTGTGGCGGCAGAGGCATGGGTCCGACTACTCAGTTACAGAACCACGTTCGTGAAGTCACGTGAGGTGTGTCATTACGGGGCACGTAAGAGTCTGGGCGAGTGACACGTGAGGCACGTGGGTGCAGGTACGTGTAGGCACAGAAATGAAGGTACCACGTTCGTGAAGTCACGTGGTAGTGCTGAAGTGGAGCCTCTCTACAGGCATGTGGATGCAGGCACACGAGGCCCGAAAGTGCAGGTTCTACAGGCACGATGACGCAGGCACAGGAGGCCAGTGTCGTGTGAGGCTTATGGATGTAAGCAGCGGAGGCACGGAAATGAAGCCAACACAGGCTCGGGCATGCTGCTTCTCGAGGCACGGGTATCAACCCTGTGGATGTATTACAAGAGTGCGTTGGGAGAGGCATGTGTTAGAATGCTTGGTTAAAGAGGCATGGCTGTGAAGTCTCACAAACACAAAGGCACGTTGGTTCAGGCACGGAAGGCAGAAAAGGTGAATCCACAACAGGCACGTACGTGTGTTTTCTCAAGTCACGGGTGTGCACTCTCTGGATGCACAAACGTGTGGCGGCAGAGGCATGGGTCCGACTACTCGGTTACAGAACCACGTTCGTGAAGTCACGTGAGGTGTGTCATTATGGGGCACGTAAGTGTTTGGGCGAGAGACACGTGAGGCACGTGGGTGCAGGTACGTGTAGGCACAGAAATGAAGGCACCACGTTTGTGAAGTCACGTGGTAGTGCTGAAGTGGAGCCTCTCTACAGGCATGTGGATGCAGGCACACGAGGCACGGAAGTGCAGGTTCAACAGGCCCGTTGATGCAGACACAGGAGGCCCGTGTCGTGTGAGGCGCGAGGATGTAAGCAGCGGAGGCACGGAAATGAAGCCAACAAAGGCAGAGGCATGCTGCTTCTCGAGGCACGGGTATCAACCCTGTGGATGTAGTACAAGAGTGCGTTGGGAGAGGCATGTGTTAGAATGCTCGGTTAAAGAGGCATGGCTATGAAGTCTCACAAACACAAAGGCACGTTGGTTCAGGCACGGAAGGCAGAAAAGGTAAATCCACAACAGGCACGTACGTGTGTTTCCTCAAGTCACGCGTGTGCACTCTCTGGATGCACAAACGTGTGGCGGCAGAGGCATGGGTCCGGCTACTCGGTTACAGAACCACGTTCGTGAAGTCACGTGAGGTGTGGCATTACGGGGCACGTAATAGTCTCGGCGAGTGGCACGTGAGGCACGTATGTGCAGGTAAATGTAGGCACAGAAATGAAGGCACCACGTTTGTGAAGTCACGTGGTAGTGCTGAAGTGGAGCCTCTCTACAGGCATGTGGATGCAGGCACACGAGGTACGGAAGTGCAGGTTCTACAGGCACGATGACGCAGGCACAGGAGGCCAGTGTCGTGTGAGGCGCGTGGATGTAAGCAGCGGAGGCACGGAAATGAAGCCAACACAGGCACGGGCATGCTGCTTCTCGAGGCACGGGTATCAACCCTGTGGATGTAGTACAAGAGTGCGTTGGGAGAGGCATCTGTTAGAATGCTCGGTTAAAAAGGCATGGCTGTGAAGTCTCACAAACACAAAGGCACGTTGGTTCAGGCACGGAAGGCAGAAAAGGTGAATCCAGAACAGGCACGTACGTGTGTTTTCTCAAGTCACGGGTGTGCACTCTCTGGATGCACAAACGTGTGGCGGCAGAGGCATGGGTCCGACTACTCGGTTACAGAACCACGTTCGTGAAGTCACGTGAGGTGTGGCATTACGGGGCACGTAATAGTCTCGGCGAGTGGCACGTGAGGCACGTATGTGCAGGTAAATGTAGGCACAGAAATGAAGGCACCACGTTTGTGAAGTCACGTGGTAGTGCTGAAGTGGAGCCTCTCTACAGGCATGTGGATGCAGGCACACGAGGCAATGAACTGCAGGTTCTACAGGCACGTTGATGCAGGCACAGGAGGCCAGTGTCGTGTGAGGTGCGAGGATGTAAGCAGCGGAGGCACGGAAATGAAGCCAACACAGGCACGGGCATGCTGCTTCTCGAGGCACGGGTATCAACCCTGTGGATGTAGTACAAGAGTGCGTTGGGAGAGGCATGTGTTAGATTGCTTGGTTAAAGAGGCATGGCTGTGAAGTCTCACAAACACAAAGGCACGTTGGTACAGGCACGGAAGGCAGAAAAGGTGAATCCACAACAGGCACGTACGTGTGTTTTCTCAAGTCACGGGTGTGCACTCTCTGGATGCACAAACGTGTGGCGGCAGACGCATGGGTCCGACTACTCGGTTACAGAACCACGTTCGTGAAGTCACATGAGGTGTGTCATTACGGGGCACGTAAGAGTCTGGGCGAGTGACACGTGAGGCACGTGGGTGCAGGTACGTGTAGGCACAGAAATGAAGGTACCACGTTTGTGAAGTCACGTGGTAGTGCTGAAGTGGAGCCTCTCTACAGGCATGTGGATGCAGGCACACGAGGCCCGAAAGTGCAGGTTCTACAGGCACGATGACGCAGGCACAGGAGGCCAGTGTCGTGTGAGGCTTGTGGATGTAAGCAGCGGAGGCACGGAAATGAAGCCAACACAGGCTCGGGCATGCTGCTTCTCGAGGCACGGGTATCAACCCTGTGGATGTATTACAAGAGTGCGTTGGGAGAGGCATGTGTTAGAATGCTTGGTTAAAGAGGCATGGCTGTGAAGTCTCACAAACACAAAGGCACGTTGGTTCAGGCATGGAAGGCAGAAAAGGTGAATCCACAACAGGCACGTACGTGTGTTTTCTCAAGTCACGGGTGTGCACTCTCTGGATGCACAAACGTGTGACGGCAGAGGCATGGGTCCGACTACTCGGTTACAGAACCACGTTCGTGAAGTCATGTGAGGTGTGGCATTACGGGGCACGTAAGAGTCTCGGCGAGTGGCACATGAGGCACGTGGGTGCAGGTACGTGTAGGCACATAAATGAAGGCACGACGTTTGTGAAGTCACGTGGTAGTGTTGAAGTGGAGCCTCTCTACAGGCATGTGGATGCAGGCACACGAGGCACGGAAGTGCAGGTTCTACAGGCACGATGACGCAGGCACAGGAGGCCAGTGTCGTGTGAGGCGCGTGGGTGTAAGCAGCGGAGGCACGGAAATGAAGCCAACACAGGCACGGGCATGCTGCTTCTCGAGGCACGGGTATCAACTCTGTGGATGTAGTACAAGAGTGCGTTGGGAGAGGCATGTGTTAGAATGCTTGGTTAAAGAGGCATGGCTGTGAAGTCTCACAAACACAAAGGCACGTTGGTTCAGGCACGGAAGGCAGAAAAGGTGAATCCACAACAGGCACGTACGCGTGTTTTCTTAAGTCACGGGTGTGCACTCTCTGGATGCACAAACGTGTGGCGGCAGAGGCATGGGTCCGACAACTTGGTTACAGAACCACGTTCGTGAAGTCATGTGAGGTGTGGCATTACGGGGCACGTAAGAGTCTCGGCGAGTGGCACATGAGGCACGTGGGTGCAGGTACGTGTAGGCACAGAAATGAAGGCACCACGTTTGTGAAGTCACATGGTAGTGTTGAAGTGGAGCCTCTCTACAGGCATGTGGATGCAGGCACACGAGGCACGAAAGTGCAGGTTCTACAGGCACGTTGACGCAGGCACAGGAGGCCAGTGTCGTGTGAGGCGCGTGGATGTAAGCAGCGGAGGCACGGAAATGAAGCCAACGCAGGCACGGTCATGCTGCTTCTCGAGGCACGGGTATCAACCCTGTGGATGTAGTACAAGAGTGCGTTGGGAGAGGCATGTGTTAGAATGCTCGGTTAAAGAGGCATGGCTATGAAGTCTCACAAACACAAAGGCACGTTGGTTCAGGCACGGAAGGCAGAAAAGGTGAATCCACAACAGGCACGTACGTGTGTTGTCTCAAGTCACGGGTGTGCACTCTCTGGATGCACAAACGTGTGGAGGCAGAGGCATGGGTCCGACTACTCGGTTACAGAACCACGTTCGTGAAGTCACGTGAGGTGTGGCATTACGGGGCACGTAAGAGTCTGGGCGAGTGACACGTGAGGCACGTGGGTGCAGGTACATGTAGGCCCAGAAATGAAGGTACCACGTTTGTGATGTCACGTGGTAGCGCTGAAGTGGAGCCTGTCTACAGGCATGTGGATGCAGGCACACGAGGCCCGGAAGTGCAGGTTCTACAGGCACGATGACACAGGCACAGGAGGCCAGTGTCGTGTGAGGCGCGTGGATGTAAGCAGCGGAAGCACGGAAATGAAGCCAACACAGGCACGGGCATGCTGCTTCTCGAGGCACGGGTATCAACCCTGTGGATGTAGTACAAGAGTGCGTTGGGAGAGGCATGTGCTAGAATGCTTGCTTAAAGAGGCATGGCTGTGAAGTCTCACAAACACAAAGGCACGTTGGTTCAGGCACGGAAGGTAGAAAAGGTGAATCCACAACAGGCACGTACGTGTGTTTTCTCAAGTCACGGGTGTGCACTCTCTGGATGCACAAACGTGTGGCGGCAGAGGCATGGGTCCGACTACTCGGTTACAGAACCACGTTCGTGAAGTCATGTGAGGTGTGGCATTACGGGGCACGTAAGCGTCTCGGCGAGTGGCACGTGAGGCACGTGGGTGCAGGTACGTGTAGGCACAGAAATGAAGGCACCACGTTTGTGAAGTCACGTGGTAGTATTGAAGTGGAGCCTCTCTATAGGCATGTGGATGCAGGCACACGAGGCACGGAAGTGGAGGTTCTACAGGCACGTTGACGCAGGCACAGGAGGCCAGTGTCGTGTGAGGCGCGTGGATGTAAGCAGCGGAGGCACGGAAATGAAGCCAACGCAGGCACGGGCATGCTGCTTCTCGAGGCACGGGTATCAACCCTGTGGATGTAGTACAAGAGTGCGTTGGGAGAGGCATGTGTTAGAATGCTCGGTTAAAGAGGCATGTTGGTTCAGGCACGGAAGACAGAAAAGGTGAATCCACAACAGGCACGTACGTGTGTTTTCTCAAGTCACGGGTGTGCACTCTCTGGATTCACAAACGTGTGGCGGGAGAGGCATGGGTCCGACTATCCGGTTACAGAACCACGTTCGTGAAGTCACGTGAGGTGTGGCATTACGGGGCACGTAAGAGTCTGGGCGAGTGACACGTGGGTGCAGGTACGTGTAGGCACAGAAATGAAGGCACCACGTTTGTGAAGTCACGTGGTAGTGCTGAAGTGGAGCCTCTCTACAGGCATGTGGATGCAGGCACACGAGGCACAGAAGTGCAGGTTCTACAGGCACGTTGACGCAGGCACAGGAGGCCAGTGTCGTGTGAGGCGCGTGGATGTAAGCAGCGGAGGCACGGAAATGAAGCCAACACAGGCACGGGATACTGCTTCTTGAGGCACGGGTATCAGCACTGTGGATGTAGTACAAGAGTGCGTTGGAAGAGGCATGTGTTAGAATGCTTGGTTAAAGAGGCATGGCTATGTAGTCCCACAAACACAAAGGCACGTTGGTTCAGGCACAGAAGGCAGAAAAGGTGAATCCACAACAGGCACGTACGTGTGTTTTCTCAAGTCACGGGTGTGCACTCTCTGGATGCACAAACGTGTGGCGGTAGAGGCATGGGTCCGACTACTCGGTTACAGAACCACGTTCGTGAAGTCACATGAGGTGTGGCATTACGGGGCACGTAAGAGTCTCGGCGAGTGGCACGTGAGGCACGTGGGTGCAGGTACGTGTAGGCACATAAATGAAGGCACCACATTTGTGAAGTCACATGGTAGTGCTGAAGTGGAGCCTCTCTACAGGCATGTGGATGCAGGCACACAAGGCACGGAAGTGCAGGTTCTACAGGCACGTTGACGCAGGCACAGGAGGCCAGTGTCGTGTGAGGCGCGTGGATGTAAGCAGCGGAGGCACGGATATGAAGCCAACACAGGGGCGGGCATGCTGCTTCTTGAGGCACGGTGATCAACCCTGTGGATGTAGTACAAGAGTGCGTTCGGAGAGGCATGTTTTAGAATGCTCGGTTAAAGAGGCATGGCTATGAAGTCTCACAAACACAAAGGCATGTTGGTTTAGGCACGGGAGGCAGAAAAGGTGAATCCACAACAGGCACGTACGTGTGTTTTCTCAAGTCACGGGTGTGCACTCTCCGGATGCACAAACGTGTGGCGGCAGAGGCATGGGTCCGACTACTCGGTTACAGAACCACGTTCGTGAAGTCATGGGAGGTGTGGCATTATGGGCCACGTAAGAGTCTCGCCGAGTGGCACGTGAGGCACGTGGGTGCAGGTACATGTAGGCACAGAAATGAAGGCACCACGTTTGTGAAGTCAAATGGTAGTGCTGAAGTGGAGCCTCTCTACAGGCATGTGGATGCAGGCACACGAGGCACGGAAGTGCAGGTTCTAAAGGCACGTTGACGCAGGCACAGGAGGCCAGTGTCGTGTGAGGCGCGTGGATGTAAGCAGCGGAGGCACGGAAATGAAGCCAACACAGGCACGGGCATGCTGCTTCTCGAGGCACGGGTATCAACCCTGTGGATGTAGTACAAGAGTGCGTTGGGAGAGGCATGTGTTAGAATGCTTGGTTAAAAAGTCATGGCTATGTAGTCTCACAAACACAAAGGCACGTTGGTTCTGGCACGGAAGGCAGAAAAGGTGAATCCACAACAGGCACGTACGTGTGTTTTCTCAAGTCACGGGTGTGCACTCTCTGGATGCACAAACGTGTGGCGGCAGAGGCATGGGTCCGACTACTCGGTTACAGAACCACGTTCGTGAAGTCACGTGAGGTGTGGCATTACAAGGCACGTAAGAGTCTAGGCGAGTGACACGTGAGGCACGTGGGTGCAGGTACATGTAGGCACAGAAATGAAGGTACCACGTTTGTGAAGTCACGTGGTAGTGCTGAAGTGGAGCCTCTCTACAGGCATGTGGATGCAGGCACACGAGGCCCGGAAGTGGAGATTCTACAGGCACGATGACGCAGGCACAGGAGGCCAGTTTCGTGTGAGGCGCGTGGATGTTAGCAGCGGAGGCACGGAAATGAAGCCAACACAGGCACGGGCATGCTGCTTGTCGAGGCACGGGTATCAACCCTGTGGATGTAGTACAAGAGTGCGTTGGGAGAGGCATGTGTTAGAATGCTTGGTTAAAGAGGCATGGCTGTGAAGTCTCACAAACACAAAGGCACGTTGGTTCAGGCAGGGAAGGCAGAAAAGGTGAATCCACAACAGGCACGTACGTGTGTTTTCTCAAGTCACGGGTGTGCACTCTCTGGATGCACAAACGTGTGGCGGCAGAGGCATGGGTCCGACTACTCGGTTACAGAACCACGTTCGTGAAGTCATGTGAGGTGTGGCATTACGGGGCACGTAAGAGTCTCGGCGAGTGGCACGTGAGGCACGTGGGTGCAGGTACGTGTAGGCACAGAAATGAAGGCACCACGTTTGTGAAGTCACATGGTAGTGCTGAAGTGGTGCCTCTCTACAGGCACACGAGGCACGGAAGTACAGGTTCTACAGGAACGTTGACGCAGGCACAGGAGGCCTGTGTCGTGTGAGGTGCGTGGATGTAAGCAGCGGAGGCACGGAAATGAAGCCAACACAGGTACGGGCGTGCGGCTTCTCGAGGCACGGGTATCAACCCTGTGGATGTAGTACAAGATTGCGTTGGGACAGGCATGTGTTAGAATGCTCGGTTAAAGAGGCATGGCTATGAAGTCTCACAAACACAAAGGCACGTTGGTTCAGGCACGGAAGGCAGAAAAGGTGAATCCACAACAGGCACGTACGTGTGTTTTCTCAAGTCACGAGTGTGCACTCTCTGGATGCACAAACGTGTGGCGGCAGAGGCATGGGTCATACTACTCGGTTACAGAACCACGTTCGTGAAGTCACGTGAGGTGTGGCATTACGGGGCACGTAAGAATCTGGGCGAGTGACACGTGAGGCACGTGGGTGCAGGTACATGTAGGCACAGAAATGAAGGTACCTCGTTTGTGAAGTCACGTGGTAGTGCTGAAGTGGAGCCTCTCTACACGCATGTGGATGCAGGCACACGAGGCCCGGAAGTGCAGGTTCTACAGGCACGATGACGCAGGCACAGGAGGCCAGTGTGAGGCGCGTGAATGTAAGCAGCGGAGGCATGGAAATGAAGCCAACACAGGCACGGGCATGCTGCTTCTTGAGGCACGGGTATCAACCCTGTGGATGTAGTACAAGAGTGCGTTGGAAGAGGCATGTGTTAGAATGCTTCGTTAAAGAGGCATGGCTGTGAAGTCTCACAAACACAAAGGCACGTTGGTTCATGTACGGAAGGCAGAAAAGGTGAATCCACAACAGGCACGTACGTGTGTTTTCTCAAGTCACGGGTGTGCACTCTCTGGATGCACAAACGTGTGGCGGCAGAGGCATGGGTCCGACTACTCGGTTGCAGAACCATGTTCGTGAAGTCACGTCAGGTGTGTCATTACTGGGCACGTAAGAGTCTGGGCGAGTGGCACGTGTGGCACGTGGATGTAGGTACGTGTAGGCATAGAAATGAAGGCACCACGTTTGTGAAGTCACGTCGTAGTGCTGAAGTGGAGCCTCTCTAGAGGCATGTGGATGCAGGCACACGAGGCACTGAAGTGCAGGTTCTACAGGCACTATGACGCAGGCATAGGAGGCCAGTGTCGTGTGAGGCGCGTGGATGTAAGCAGCGGAGGCATGGAAATGAAGCCAACACAGGCACGGGCATGCTGCTTCTCAAGGCACGGGTATCAACACTGTGGATGTAGTACAAGAGTGCGTTGGAAGAGGCATGTGTTAGAATGCTTGGTTAAAGAGGCATGGCTGTGAAGTCTCACAAACACAAAGGCACGTTGGTTCAGGCACGAAAGGCAGAAAAGGTGAATCCACAACAGGCATGTACGTCTGTTTTCTCAAGTCACGGGTGTGCACTCTCTTGATGCACAAACGTGTGGCGGCAGAGGCATGGGTCCGACTACTCGGTTACAGAACCACGTTCGTGAAGTCATGCGAGGTGTGGCATTACGGGGCACGTAGGAGTCTGGGCGAGTGACACGTGAGGCACGTGGGTGCAGGTACGTGTACGCACAGAAATGAAGGTACCACGTTTGTGAAGTCACGTGGTAGTGCTGAAGTGGAGCCTCTCTACAGGCATGTGGATGCAGGCACACGAGGCACGGAAGTGCAGGTTCTACAGGCACGTGGACGCAGGCACAGGAGGCCAGTGTCGTGTGAGGCGCGTGGATGTAAGCAGCGGAGGCACGGAAATGAAGCCAGCACAGGCATGGGCATGCTGCTTCTCGAGGCACTGGTATCAACCCTGTGGGTGTAGTACAAGAGTGCGTTGGGAGAGGCATGTATTAGAATGCTCGGTTAAAGAGGCATGGCTGTGAAGTCTCACAAACACAAAGGCATGTTGGTTCAGGCACGGAAGGTAGAAAACGTTAATCCACAACCGGCACGTACGTGTGTTTTCTCAAGTCATGGGTGTGGACTCTCTGGATGCACAAATGTGTGGCGGCAGAGGCATGGGTTTGACTACTCGGTTACAGAACCACGTTCGTGAAGTCACGTGAGGTGTGTCATTACGGGGCACGTAAGAGTCTGGGCGAGTGGCACATGAGGCACGTGGGTGCAGGTACGTGTAAGCACAAAAATGAAGGCACCACGTTTGTGAAGTCACGTGGTAGTGCTGAAGTGGAGCCTCTCTACAGGCATGTGGATGCAGGCACACGAGGCACGGAAGTGCAGGTTCTACAGGCACGTTGACGCAGGCACAGCAGGCCAGTGTCATGTGAGGCGCGTGGATGTAAGCAGCGGAGGCACGGAAATGAAGCCAACACAGGCACGGGCATGCTGCTTCTCGTGGCACAGGTATCAACCCTGTGGATGTAGTACAAGACTGCGTTGGGAGAGGCATGTGTTAGAATGCTCGGTTAAAGAGGCATGGCTGTGAAGTCTCACAAACACAAAGGGACGTTGGTTCAGGCATGGAAGGCAGAAAAGGTGAATCCACAACAGGCACGTACGTGTGTTTTCTCAAGTCACAGGTGTGCACTCTCTGGATGGATAAACGTGTGGCGGCAGAGGCATGGGTCCGACTACTCGGTTACAGAATCACGTTCGTGAAGTCACGTGAGGTGTGTCATTACGGGGCACGTAAGAGTCTGGGCGAGTGACACGTGAGGCACGTGGGTGCAGGTACGTGTAGGCACAGAAATGAAGGCACCACGTTTGTGAAGTCACGTGGTAGTGCTGAAGTGGAGTCTCTCTACACACTTGTGGATGCAGGCACACGAGGCACGGAAGTGCAGGTTCTACAGGCACGTGGACGCAGGCACAGGAGGCCAGTGTCGTGTGAGGCGCGTGGATGTAAGCAGCGGAGGCACGGAAATGAAGCCAACACAGGCACGGGCATGCTGCTTGTCAAGGCACGGGTATCAACCCTGTGGATGTAGTACAAGAGTGCGTTGGGAGAGGCATGTGTTAGAATTCTCGGTTAAAGAGGCATGGCTATGAAGTCTCACAAACACAAAGGCACGTTGGTTCAGGCACGGAAGGCAGAAAAGGTGCATCCACAACAGGCACGTACGTGTGTTTTCTCAAGTCACGGGTGTGGACTCTCTGGATGCACAAACGTGTGGCGGCAGAGGCATGGGTCCGACTACTTGGTTACAGAACCACGTTCGTGAAGTCACGTGAGGTGTGTCATTACGGGGCACGTAAGAGTCTGGGCGAGTGGCACGTGAGGCACGTGGGTGCAGGTACGTGTAGGCACAGAAATGAAGGCACCACGTTTGTTAAGTCACGTGGTAGTGCTGAAGTGGAGCCTCTCTACAGGCATGTGGATGCAGGCACACGAGGCACGGAAGTGCAGGTTCTATAGGCACGTTGACGCAGGCACAGGAGGCCAGTGTCGTGTGAGGCGCGTGGATGTAAGCAACGGAGGCACGGAAATGAAGCCAACACAGGCACGGGCATGCTGCTTCTCGGGGCACGGGTATCAACCCTGTGGATGTAGTACAAGAGTGCGTTGGGAGAGGCATGTGTTAGAATGCTCGGTTAAAGAGGCATGGTTGTGAAGTCTCAGAAACACAAATGCACGTTTATTCAGGCACAGAAGGTAGAAAAGGTGAATCCACAACAGGCACGTACGTGTGTTTTCTCAAGTCACGGGTGTGCACTCTCTGGATGCACAAACGTGTGGCGGCAGAGGCATGGGTCCGACTACTCGGTTATAGAACCACGTTCGCGAAGTCACGTGAGGTGTGGCATTACGGGGCACATAAGAGGCTCGACGAGTGGCACGTGAGGCACGTGGGTGCAGGTACGTGTAGGCACAGAAATGAAGGCACCACGTTTGTGAAGTCACGTGGTAGTGCTGAAGTGGAGCCTCTCTACAGGCATGTGGATGCAGGCACACGAGGCACGGAAGTGCAAGTTCTACAGGCACGTTGACGCAGGCACAAGAGGCCAGTGTTGTGTGAGGCGCGTGGATGTAAGCAGCGGAGGCATGAAAATGAAGCCAACATAGGCACGGGCAAGGTGTTTCTCGAGGCACGGGTATCAACCTTGTGGATGTAGTACAAGAGTGCGTTGGGAGAGGCATGTGTTAGAATGCTCGATTAAAGAGGCATGGCTGTGAAATCTCACAAACACAAAGGCACGTTGGTTCAGGCACGGAAGGCAGAAAAGGTGCATCCACAACAGGCACGTACGTGTGTTTCCTCAAGTCACGGGTGTGGACTCTCTGGATGCACAAACGTGTGGCGGCAGAGGCATGGGTCCGACTACTCGGTTGCAGAACCATGTTCGTGAAGTCACGTCAGGTGTGTCATTACTGGGCACGTAAGAGTCTGGGCGAGTGGCACGTGTGGCACGTGGATGCAGGTACGTGTAGGCATAGAAATGAAGGCACCACGTTTGTGAAGTCACGTTGTAGTGCTGAAGTGGAGCCTCTCTACAGGCATGTGGATGCAGGCACACGAGGCACTGAAGTGCAGGTTCTACAGGCACTATGACGCAGGCACAGGAGGCCAGTGTCGTGTGAGGCGCGTGGATGTAAGCAGCGGAGGCACGGAAATGAAGCCAACACAGGCACGGGCATGCTGCTTCTCAAGGCACGGGTATCAACACTGTGGATGTAGTACAAGAGTGCGTTGGAAGAGGCATGTGTTAGAATGCTTGGTTAAAGAGGCATGGCTGTGAAGTCTCACAAACACAAAGGCACGTTGGTTCAGGCACGAAAGGCAGAAAAGGTGAATCCACAACAGGCATGTACGTCTGTTTTCTCAAGTCACGGGTGTGCACTCTCTTGATGCACAAACGTGTGGCGGCAGAGGCATGGGTCCGACTACTCGGTTACAGAACCACGTTCGTGAAGTCATGCGAGGTGTGGCATTACGGGGCACGTAGGAGTCTGGGCGAGTGACACGTGAGGCACGTGGGTGCAGGTACGTGTACGCACAGAAATGAAGGTACCACGTTTGTGAAGTCACGTGGTAGTGCTGAAGTGGAGCCTCTCTACAGGCATGTGGATGCAGGCACACGAGGCATGGAAGTGCAGGTTCTACGGGCACGTGGACGCAGGCACAGGAGGCCAGTGTCGTGTGAGGCGCGTGGATGTAAGCAGCGGAGGCACGGAAATGAAGCCAGCACAGGCATGGGCATGCTGCTTCTCGAGGCACTGGTATCAACCCTGTGGGTGTAGTACAAGAGTGCGTTGGGAGAGGCATGTATTAGAATGCTCGGTTAAAGAGGCATGGCTGTGAAGTCTCACAAACACAAAGGCATGTTGGTTCAGGCACGGAAGGTAGAAAACGTTAATCCACAACCGGCACGTACGTGTGTTTTCTCAAGTCATGGGTGTGGACTCTCTGGATGCACAAATGTGTGGCGGCAGAGGCATGGGTTTGACTACTCGGTTACAGAACCACGTTCGTGAAGTCACGTGAGGTGTGTCATTACGGGGCACGTAAGAGTCTGGGCGAGTGGCACATGAGGCACGTGGGTGCAGGTACGTGTAAGCACAAAAATGAAGGCACCACGTTTGTGAAGTCACGTGGTAGTGCTGAAGTGGAGCCTCTCTACAGGCATGTGGATGCAGGCACACGAGGCACGGAAGTGCAGGTTCTACAGGCACGTTGACGCAGGCACAGGAGGCCAGTGTCATGTGAGGCGCGTGGATGTAAGCAGCGGAGGCACGGAAATGAAGCCAACACAGGCACGGGCATGCTGCTTCTCGTGGCACAGGTATCAACCCTGTGGATGTAGTACAAGACTGCGTTGGGAGAGGCATGTGTTAGAATGCTCGGTTAAAGAGGAATGGCTGTGAAGTCTCACAAACACAAAGGGACGTTGGTTCAGGCACGGAAGGCAGAAAAGGTGAATCCACAACAGGCACGTACGTGTGTTTTCTCAAGTCACAGGTGTGCACTCTCTGGATGGATAAACGTGTGGCGGCAGAGGCATGGGTCCGACTACTCGGTTACAGAATCACGTTCGTGAAGTCACGTGAGGTGTGTCATTACGGGGCACGTAAGAGTCTGGGCGAGTGACACGTGAGGCACGTGGGTGCAGGTACGTGTAGGCACAGAAATGAAGGCACCACGTTTGTGAAGTCACGTGGTAGTGCTGAAGTGGAGTCTCTCTACACACTTGTGGATGCAGGCACACGAGGCACGGAAGTGCAGGTTCTACCGGCACGTTGATGCAGGCACCGGAGGCCAGTGTCGTGTGAGGCGCGTGGATGTAAGCAGCGGAGGCACGGAAATGAAGCCAACACAGGCACGGGCATGCTGCTTGTCAAGGCACGGGTATCAACCCTGTGGATGTAGTACAAGAGTGCGTTGGGAGAGGCATGTGTTAGAATTCTCGGTTAAAGAGGCATGGCTATGAAGTCTCACAAACACAAAGGCACGTTGGTTCAGGCACGGAAGGCAGAAAAGGTGCATCCACAACAGGCACGTACGTGTGTTTTCTCAAGTCACGGGTGTGGACTCTCTGGATGCACAAACGTGTGGCGGCAGAGGCATGGGTCCGACTACTTGGTTACAAAACCACGTTCGTGAAGTCACGTGAGGTGTGTCATTACCGGGCACGTAAGAGTCTGGGCGAGTGGCACGTGGGTGCAGGTACGTGTAGGCACAGAAATGAAGGCACCACGTTTGTTAAGTCACGTGGTAGTGCTGAAGTGGAGCCTCTCTACAGGCATGTGGATGCAGGCACACGAGGCACGGAAGTGCAGGTTCTATAGGCACGTTGACGCAGGCACAGGAGGCCAGTGTCGTGTGAGGCGCGTGGATGTAAGCAACGGAGGCACGGAAATGAAGCCAACACAGGCACGGGCATGCTGCTTCTCGGGGCACGGGTATCAACCCTGTGGATGTAGTACAAGAGTGCGTTGGGAGAGGCATGTGTTAGAATGCTCGGTTAAAGAGGCATGGTTGTGAAGTCTCAGAAACACAAATGCACGTTGATTCAGGCACAGAAGGTAGAAAAGGTGAATCCACAACAGGCACGTACGTGTGTTTTCTCAAGTCACGGGTGTGCACTCTCTGGATGCACAAACGTGTGGCGGCAGAGGCATGGGTCCGACTACTCGGTTACAGAACCACGTTCGTGAAGTCACGTGAGGTGTGGCATTACGGGGCACATAAGAGGCTCGACGAGTGGCACGTGAGGCACGTGGGTGCAGGTACGTGTAGGCACAGAAATGAAGGCACCACGTTTGTGAAGTCACGTGGTAGTGCTGAAGTGGAGCCTCTCTACAGGCATGTGGATGCAGGCACACGAGGCACGGAAGTGCAAGTTCTACAGGCACGTTGACGCAGGCACAAGAGGCCAGTGTTGTGTGAGGCGCGTGGATGTAAGCAGCGGAGGCACGAAAATGAAGCCAACACAGGCACGGGCAAGGTGTTTCTCGAGGCACGGGTATCAACCTTGTGGATGTAGTACAAGAGTGCGTTGGGAGAGGCATGTGTTAGAATGCTCGATTAAAGAGGCATGGCTGTGAAATCTCACAAACACAAAGGCACGTTGGTTCAGGCACGGAAGGCAGAAAAGGTGCATCCACAACAGGCACGTACGTGTGTTTCCTCAAGTCACGGGTGTGGACTCTCTGGATGCACAAGCGTGTGGCGGCAGAGGCATGGGTCCGACTACTTGGTTACAGAACCACGTTCGTGAAGTCACGTGAGGTGTGTCATTACGGGGCACGTAAGAGTCTGGGCGAGTGGCACGTGAGGCACGTGGGTGCAGGTACGTGTAGGCACAGAAATGAAGGCACCACGTTTGTTAAGTCACGTGGTAGTGCTGAAGTGGAGCCTCTCTACAGGCATGTGGATGCAGGCACACGAGGCACGGAAGTGCAGGTTCTACAGGCACGTTGACGCAGGCACAGGAGGCCAGTGTCGTGTGAGGCGCGTGGATGTAAGCAACGGAGGCACGGAAATGAAGCCAACACAGGCACGGGCATGCTGCTTCTCGGGGCACGGGTATCAACCCTGTGGATGTAGTACAAGAGTGCGTTGGGAGAGGCATGTGTTAGAATGCTCGGTTAAAGAGGCATGGTTGTGAAGTCTCAGAAACACAAATGCACGTTGGTTCAGGCACAGAAGGTAGAAAAGGTGAATCCACAACAGGCACGTACGTGTGTTTTCTCAAGTCACGGGTGTGCACTCTCTGGATGCACAAACGTGTGGCGGCAGAGGCATGGGTCCGACTACTCGGTTATAGAACCACGTTCGTGAAGTCACGTGAGGTGTGGCATTACGGGGCACATAAGAGGCTCAACGAGTGGCACGTGAGGCACGTGGGTGCAGGTACGTGTAGGCACAGAAATGAAGGCACCACGTTTGTGAAGTCACGTGGTAGTGCTGAAGTGGAGCCTCTCTACAGGCATGTGGATGCAGGCACACGAGGCACGGAAGTGCAAGTTCTACAGGCACGTTGACGCAGGCACAAGAGGCCAGTGTTGTGTGAGGCGCGTGGATGTAAGCAGCGGAGGCACGGAAATGAAGCCAACATAGGCACGGGCAAGGTGTTTCTCGAGGCACGGGTATCAACCTTGTGGATGTAGTACAAGAGTGCGTTGGGAGAGGCATGTGTTAGAATGCTCGGTTAAAGAGGCATGGCTGTGAAATCTCACAAACACAAAGGCACGTTGGTTCAGGCACGGAAGGCAGAAAAGGTGAATCCACAACAGGCACGTACGTGTGTTTTCTCAAGTCACGGGTGTGCACTCTCTGGGTGCACAAACGTGTGGCGGCAGAGGCATGGGTCCGACTACTCGGTTACAGAACCACGTTCGTGAAGTCACGTGAGGTGTGGCATTACGGGGCACGTAAGAGTCTGGGCGAGTGACACGTGAGGCACGTGGGTGCAGGTACGTGTAGGCACATAAATGAAGGCACCATGTTTGTGAAGTCACGTGGTAGTGCTGAAGTGGAGCCTCTCTACAGGCATGTGGATGCAGGCACACGAGGCACGGAAGTGCAGGTTCTACAGGCACGTTGACGCAGGCACAGGAGGCCAGTGTCGTGTGAGGCGCGTGGATGTAAGCAGCGGAGGCATGGAAATGAAGCCAACACAGGCACAGGCATGCTGCTTCTTGAGGCACGGGCATCAACCCTGTGGATGTAGTACAAGAGTGCGTTGGGAGAGGCATGTGTTCGAATACTCGGTTAAAGAGGCATGGCTGTGAAGTGTCACAAACACAAAGGCACGTTGGTTCAGGCATGGAAGGCACAAAAGGTGAATCCACAACAGGCAGGTACGTGTTGTCACGGGTGTGCACTCTCTGGATGCACAAACGTGTGGCGGCAGAGGCATGGGTCCGACTACTCGGTTAAAGAACCACGTTCATGAAGTCACGTGAGGTGTGGCATTACGGGGCACGTAAGATTCTCGGCGAGTGACACGTGAGGCACGTGGTTGCAGGTACGTGTAGGCACAGAAATGAAGGCACCACGTTTGTGAATGCACATGGTAGTGCTGAAGTGGATCCTGTCTACAGGCATGTGGTTGCAGGCACAAGAGGCACGGAAGTGCAGGTTCTACAGGCACGTTGACGCAGGCACAGGAGGCCAATGTCGTGTGAGGCGCGTGGATGTAAGCAGCGGAGGCACGGAAATGAAGCCAACACAGGCACGGGCATGCTGCTTCTCGAGGCACGGGTATCAACCCTGTGGATGTTGTACAAGACTGCGTTGGGAGAGGCATGTGTTCGAATTCTCGGTTAAAGAGGCATGGCTATGAAGTCTCACAAACACAAAGGCACGTTGGTTCAGGCACGGAAGGCAGAAAAGGTGAATCCACAACAGGCACGTACGTGTGTTTTCTCAAGTCACGGGTGCGGACTCTCTGGATGCACAAACGTGTGGCGGCAGAGGCATGGGTCCGACTACTTGGTTACAGAACCACGTTCGTGAAGTCACGTGAGGTGTGTTATTACGGGGCACGTAAGTGTCTGGCGAGTGGCACGTGAGGCACGTGGGTGCAGGTACGTGTAGGCACAGAAATGAAGGCACCACGTTTGTTAAGTCACGTGGTAGATCTGAAGTGGAGCCTCTCTACAGGCATGTGGATGCAGGCACACGAGGCACGGAAGTGCAGGTTCTACAGGCACGTTGACGCAGGCACAGGAGGCCAGTGTCGTGTGAGGCGCGTGGATGTAAGCAACGGAGGCATGGAAATGAAGCCAACACAGGCATGGGCATGCTGCTTCTCGAGGCACGGGTATCAACCCTATGGATGTAGTACAAGAGTGCGTTGGGAGAGGCATGTGTTAGAATGCTCGGTTAAAGAGGCATGGTTGTGAAGTCTCACAAACACAAATGCACGTTGGTTCAGGCACAGAAGGTAGAAAAGGTGAATCCACAACAGGCACGTACGTGTGTTTTCTCAACTCACGGGTGTGCACTCTCTGGATGCACAAACGTGTGGCGGCAGAGGCATGGGTCCGACTACTCGGTTACAGAACCACGTTCGTGAAGTCACGTGAGGTGTGTCATTACTGGGCACGTAAGAGTCTGGGTGAGTGGCACGTGTGGCACGTGGATGCAGGTACGCGTAGGCATAGAAATGAAGGCACCACGTTTGTGAAGTCACGTCGTAGTGCTGAAGTGGAGCCTCTCTACAGGCATGTGGACGCAGGCACACGAGGCACTGAAGTGCAGGTTCTACAGGCACGTTGACGCAGGCACAAGAGGCCAGTGTTGTGTGAGGTGCGTGGATGAAAGAAACGGAGGCACGGAAATGCAGCCAACACAGGCACGGGCAAGCTGCTTCTCGAGGCACGGGTATCAACCTTGTGGATGTAGTACAAGAGTGCATTGGGAGAGGCATGTGTTAGAATGCTCGGTTAAAGAGGCATGGCTATGAAGTCTCACAAACACAAAGGCACGTTGGTTCAGGCACGGAAGGCAGAAAAGGTGAATCCACAACAGGCACGTACGTGTGTTTTCTCAAGTCACGGGTGTGCACTCTCTGGATGCACAAACGTGTGGCGGCAGAGGCATGGGTCCGAGTACTCGGTTACAGAATCACGTTCATGAAGTCACGTGAGGTGTGGCATTACGGGGCACGTAAGAGTCTCGGCGAGTGACACGTGAGGCACGTGGGTGCAGGTACGTGTAGGCACAGAAATGAAGGCACCATGTTTGTGAAGTCACGTGGTAGTGCTGAAGTGGAGCCTCTCTACAGGCATGTGGATGTAGGCACACGAGGCACGGAAGTGCAGGTTCAACAGGCACGTTGACGCAGGCACAGGAGGCCAGTGTCGTGTGAGGCGCGTGGATGTAAGCAGCGGAGGCACGGAAATGAAGCTAACACAGGCACATGCATGCTGCTTCTCGAGGCACGGGTATCGACCCTGTGGATGTAGTACAAGAGTGCGTTGGGAGAGGCATGTGTTCGAATGCTCGGTTAAAGAGGCATGGCTGTGAAGTCTCACAAACACAAAGGCACGTTGGTTCATGCACGGAAGGCAGAAAAGGTGAATCCACAACAGGCACGTACGCGTGTTTTCTTAAGTCACGGGTGTGCACTCTCTGGATGCACAAACGTGTGGCGGCAGAGGCATGGGTCCGACTACTTGGTTACAGAACCACGTTCGTGAAGTCATGTGAGGTGTGGCATTACGGGGCACGTAAGAGTCTCGGCGAGTGGCACATGAGGCACGTGGGTGCAGGTACTTCTAGGCATAGAAATGAAGGCACCACGTTTGTGAATGCACATGGTAGTGCTGAAGTGGAGCCTGTCTACAGGCATGTGGATGTAGGCACACGAGGCATGGAAGTGTAGGTTCTACAGGCACGTTGACGCAGGCACAGGAGGCCAGTGTCGTGTGAGGCGCGTGGATGTAAGCAGCGGAGGCACGGAAATGAAGCCAAAACAGGCACGGGCATGCTGCTTCTCGAGGCACGGGTATCAACCCTGTGGATGTAGTACATGAGTGCATTGGGAGAGGCATGTGTTAGAATGCTCGGTTAAAGAGGCATGGCTGTGAAGTCTCACAAACACAAAGGCACGTTGGTTCAGGCACGGAAGGCAGAAAAGGTGAATCCACAACAGGCATGTACGGGTGTTTTCTCAAGTCACGGGTGTGCACTCTTTGGATGCACAAACGTGTGGCGGCAGAGGCATGGGTCCAACTACTCGGTTACAGAACCACGTTCGTGAAGTCACGTGAGGTGTGGCATTACGGGGCATGTAAGAGTCTCGGCGAGTGACGTGAGGCATGTGGGTGCAGGTACGTGTAGGCACAGAAATGAAGGCACCATGTTTGTGAAGTCACGTGGTAGTGCTAAAGTGGAGCCTGTCTACAGGCATGTGGATGCAGGCACACGAGGCACGGAAGTGCAGGTTCGACATGCACGTTGACGCTGGCACAGGAGGCCAGTGTCGTGTGAGGCGCGTGGATGTAAGCAGCGGAGGCACGGAAATGAAGCCAACACAGGCACGGGCATGCTGCTTCTCGAGGCACGGGTATCAACCCCGTGGATGTAGTACAAGAGTGCGTTGGGAGAGGCATGTGTTAGAATGCTCGGTTAAAGAGGCATGGCTGTGAAGTCTCGGGAGTGACGCGGGCGTGGCAGTGGGACGATGTAAGAGTCACGGCGCATGTTTCGTTAGGCACGTGAGGCACGTTGGTTCAGTCACGGAAGGCAGAAAAGGTGAATCCACAACAGGCACGTACGTGTGTTTTCTCAAGTCACGGGTGTGCACTCTATGGATGCACAAAAGTGTGTCGGCAGAGGCATGGGTCCGACTAATCGGTTAGAGAACCACGGTTGTGAAGTGATGTGGGTGTGGCACGACGGGCCCCATAGGAGTCACGGCAAGTGTCATGCGAGGCACGTGGATGTACGCACATGAGGCAGGGCTTTGAATGTATAGGAGGCACGGATTCTGGTACAGGAGGCACTTAAGTAAAAACACTGTTGTGACGGATATGAGGCACTTAACTTGAAAATAGTTACAATCAAGGGACAACGGGCAGACAAAATCTGGTGTAATTACCAAGTTTGAGCTCTCAGTATGCTCCCAGTATTTGAATCGTTGGAGGTATGATAGTTAGTGATGTGGCAGGTGTAGTACTTTTAAGCACATCTCGTGTGGTGAAAATTCCGTAGAGGGGAGCAGTAGCGTTTCTATTAAATGTCGTGTGTACGGCACTTCAATTTTTTAGACCAGTTGATTTTGGATAGTGCAAAACTCGGCTTTTTGTGGTGGCTGGGGTTGTTGTCCCTGGAAATGGAATGCAATGGGATAGATTGTTATTTACATTCAATTGCTTGGGTTCGGCTTCTCGCTTCCATCTGTCTATTCTGTCTGTTCGTCTTTTTTGTTGTGATCTCCACCGGCGGTGTTGAAGTCCTTGCTTCGTCGTCGTCGGGTGGGTACTTTGTTTTGTTGGGCGCACCGTTTGACGGTGTGTATCTCGAAGTGGGAGGGTGGTTGGCAAAGCGTGTTGGCGGTTGTTTTGCAAGGGGAACTCTACTTGGAATCTGGGCCCGTTCACTGAACCTAGGAGGAGACCTTGTGTGAGTGTGAAATGTTTCGAGATTTTGTTGTGGAAGAGAGGAAGGAAGAGAGTAGTGGAGGTTGGAGAGATGGAAATGATGGAACCGTCTGTAATCTTCGACGGTCTGATTTTAGTATCAAGATTCGTGTCGCCTGGCTTTTTTTGTTCGCTATAGCATCTTAATAGACGTGTGAGGCACGGAACACCAGGCTCTACAGGCACTGTCGTTGGAATTATAGAGGCACTGGTATCAACTCTGTGGATGCACAAGTGTGTGGTGGCAGGGGCATGCATCTGAAGACTTACTCAGAGAGTCACGGTTGTGAAGTCTTTAGAGTTACGAGCGTGTGTCACCACGGGCACGTGAGAGTGATGCGTCGGGAAGTTTGGTAGTAGAGGCATCGGTGCGAATAGTACTCAGAGAGTATCGGTTGTGGGTCCACATGTGTGAAGTCTGTGCAGCATTGGTCGTGTGGTAGTAGCGGCGTGCGTCGGGAAAGGTGCGAGCAATAACATTTGTTACGTGCTTAATCGGACGATTTGACGGTTGCTTTTTCCCGGCAACCGCGAGCATTGCCACTCGGCGGTTGCCTCGACGCACAGCAACAACGAGCGCATGTCTTCCGCCCTCACTACCACGACGAGGCCGCGTCCAACCGCCTCCTCCATGACCCAGACCTTGGCACAAAAGGGCAACTGCGCTTCCATAGCCGCTCAATCCCGAAAACACTATTGTCGTTCCATCTCAACTAGCATCTCCTCACAATCTCTGTGTCAAGGCGGCCATCGCTGGAGGAGGATAATGGCGGAGGAACCATCTTCCAAGCGTCCCCGTGGTGAGACGTCCGACCAGAGCACCGAGGTCGACGACATTCAGGTCCCCGGTCAGAAGCACGACTACAAAGTGCACCTCAAGGAGGTTGACATCCACGGCAAGGAAAAGCTGGATGTCGTATGCACCAGCAATCCTGAGGAAGCCGACAAGATGATCAGCAGGATCCTGAAGAGGGTCTGCGGCTTGTACCCTCAGTACACCGGCGTTGATGTCGAGTATACCAGGGAGGACGAACCTCCGCAGAGGGCAGCGGTTCTACAGTTATGCGTGGAGGAACTCTGTTTGGTATATCACATCACCGCGGCAACAAAATGGTGAACCATCCTACATTTTCAACCTCTCCATGCTTCTGTTTAATTAGCTTTTCACCCTGAAATTTGATTAAATTGGTTTATTCACTTGATGTATCAGTGAAGTTTCTGAAGTAGATGCAGCATAATAGATTTTGAACTTGACTCACCAGATCAGTTTATGTATTTGATGCACTAGATTAATTTATGGATTTGATGTACGAGATTATTTTCTGAACTTGATGTTCTAGTGTACTTTCTGTTCTAGTGTAGTTTCTATATTTCATGTTCTAGTGTAGTTCAGTTTCTTGAATTGATGTGTTAACGTGGCTAAGAAGTAGATAGGTAATTGATTCAAGTGTATATACCAAAAATAAGAATAACATGCTATGCTTGTATTTTATTTCTGAACTCTGCATAGCAGTTTCTGAATTTTTTTCGTCCATGAATTATACGTACTATATAAGCATGTACTTGATCGATACTTGATGGATCCACCTTAAATGTGTCACCCCCCTGCGGGCCCAAGAGCCTGCGCCCGTTCCTGAAGGAGGACAGGTTCTACACCTTTGCCGGCTTCAGTATTGAAGGTGACAAAGAGATGCTGCGAAGTTCTGGTTTGGAGATCAACCCCGATAAGTACATCGACATCCAGCGCAAATGGAGAGTTCCTTTGAAGGGAAGAACGAGGTACCACTCTTTGGCTGATGTTGCAGGGAGCGTGATCCACCCATTCTACAAACAGATGAAGGATAAGATTGATAGGGTTTAAGACCATAAACCGTGGGGGATCAGTCCACTGCCAAATTACCTCATTGAGTATGCAGCGATAGATGCGTACGCCACCTACGAGTCGTGGAAGAGAATTGAAAACATCAGAGAAGGTCTGGAGAGTGCAAAAGAGGCAGAGAAGAATTATGACGATCCTTACTACGGATACTAGTGATGACGAAAACATAGAAAACTGGTCATGGAGTTGCTTGTGTTTATGCTTGTCCTGTCTATTGTATCAAGTTCGTAGTTTACTTCTGTTAGAACGAAGCAGTTTCTAATGTCATCTGTATCAGGTTAAACAAGTTTCCTTATGTCAAGTTGTAGTTTGTTTATGTGATTGAGCAAGTTATTTAGCTTCCTAAGTACTATGTTTATTCAGTAATCATGTGATTTTGAAGTAGTAATGTTGCTTTTTACTCTAAAAACAACAAAATAGAAAGCAGTCTTTTTACGCTGAGTACAGTTTAGTTGTGCACACAAGCGTGGCTTCCTGAGGAGTGGCAGGAGTGGTATTGGTCGGAATACACAGTTAGAGAGGCACATGTTTGCAGTCTCTAGAGCCACCGGCGTGTGTTACTACAGGGGCCGAGGCACGGAATGGAAGTCTCTACAGAAATGAAGGCATCACAAGCATCCAGAGGCACGTGGACGGAGTAGCAGAGTTGAGCCCCGAATACATAGTTACAGGGTCACGGTTTGGAAGTGTGCAGAGTCAAGGTTGTGCGACACCATGGGGCATGTAAGAGTCATGGCAAGTGTCATGTGAGAGAGGCACCTGGATCCAGGTACGCAAGGCACGGGATTGCGACTTCTCGATGCAGGGGCATCAACATTGTGGGTGCATAATAGTGTGGTCTCAGAGGCATGTGTTGGAATGCTCGGTTAGAGATGCACTGTTGTGACATTTGTGAAGAGACATGGGTGTGGTACCGCGACCATGTAAGAGTCGCGGGGCATGACACGTTAGGCACGTGGATGCAGTTACGAAAGGCACGGAGGTGAAGACCCAAGAGGCACAGAAGTGGGGTTTTTGTTGTTGCGAACAGCTATAAATCCTGTGGATGTTCAAAAGTGTGATAACAGAGGCATGCTTCCAAATACGCAGTTAGGGAGTCACGGTTGTGAAGCCTCTAGAGAGTCACGCGTGTCTGGCATCACGGGCATGGAGTGGTGTGGGGCTTTGAGAGGCATCACTGGCCCTTAACCCTCTGGATGCATGGTGGTGTGGTAGGAGAGGCTTGCTTGCTAATACCGAGGTAGGAAGGCACCATTGTGGATGCACAGGTGTGAGGTCTCTAACAGTGTGAGTGGGTGGCACCACATGCATTTGTTTGAATACTCATTTAGAGAGTCACGTTTGTACTCACGCCAGATTCATGCTGTAGGTTGGTGGCATTCGGCAGCACACGGTTGCAGAGAGGGGGAATGTTTGTGAAACATCAAAGTCACCGGCGGTCACGCGTGAGTAGTATGTAGAGTCATGGCGTGTCGACGTGACGCACGTATGTCTAGGGACGGACTTGGGGCTTTATGGGGCATGGTCATTAACCGCCTGGATTGATAGTTGTGAAGTGTGTAGGGGCACCGGCTTGTGTTTGAATTCTTGGTTACTGAAGAATCAAGGAACTACATCAATAAAAATAGTGTGTTGCTTCATTATTACAGTATGATGTGCGGTTAAACCGTCTTCTGATGTTTCATGGAGCTAGGCTCGTTCGCTTATCAACAACTTTTTATTCCGTGATGTCGTCGTAGATCTTTCTAATCTCATCGCCCATTTCGCTGGGTTCGATTGTATTCTGATCACTAAATAGTAGCTTGCACAGTTGTTGTGCTTTCCATTGTTCCGTGCCATCCTATAAAAAGTTCATTGAAAAAAAGGAGAAAAAACACGTCAGTATTAGGTCATGCAGTTGTATGATATCTAGCAGATTTATTGCGAGTTTTAAATGAAAACTTACGTCAAAATTATCTATCTCTTTGACGAAGTGGTTGCCATCAAAGAGATGCGCGAACCTTAGAACAGCAAACGTGGTTTCACCTTTGTTCACCTTTGGAACACCCTGTAAAAATTCAACAACCCATCTAGTCTTTTCCTTTTCGAATTTTTCACCCAGTAATATTTCGTATACTTCTTTAAACCTGGGAATTGCATTTTGTTTTTGTTTTAGAGAGACATGTAGTGTAATTTGTAAAACTGAAAGATGGCATTATTTACAATTCTTACCAGTTTGTCTTTATGGTTGTGGTATTTGTTATGCTCCTTTTCTTTGATGGCTTCATTGTTTTCCATGTTAGCAATGCTTAATTAGTTTGCCATCATGCACGTGTCGATCACGTTGATTTTTCAGGTATTCTTGCCTCTTTAATTCTTCAAGAGAGGTTTCTTCAGGTTCGATGATTTGAAGCTTCCTTCTATATCTGTCGAGCACGAATAGTGTGTATCGGTCTTCCTTTTCAAATGTCATGAATACCTATGGTAAAAAAGTTTTATTGTTAGAGGAGAGTTTAGAATATAGTATTCTGTTTGAAATGCTTATTTTTATTTTGTTGTATGGAAAATGCTATTACCATTTTTGCTGTTTCGAGCTTCTCTGATTGACATTTCTTAAGGAACAAAGGAACCAAGACATCCTTTTCTCGTGTGAAATCATCTCTGAAGTTCTTCATAGATTTTCTTTTATCCTTTAAACCCAGAATATGCTGCAGCCAACAAATAAAAAAGATAAAAACAAGTTAGAAAAAATAGATTGGTACCAAGAGATTAAACAATAGTTCGAAAAAGATGAGTTTATATGATCACTGTGATTTTTTTTTGAAATTTACCTCTGCAAAGCTTGGGCCTAATAATAGTCTATGTCTTTTGTGTATAGTTAGGTTGCTGCTTTCCCATGCCTCTGCTAACTCATCGAGCACCTTCTTTTCCATTCCTTGACGTTTTTTCTTGTTTGCAGGCCCAAATATTTCCTTTAGCTTTGATCCAGTAAGAGTTGTGCTTTTGCTCTGTGGTTGATCTCTCGAGAATACTACTTTTCTGCTTACATACAGGGCAGTAGAAGAAATTTTTGTTGAGAAAGTCATTAACTAAGTAAGCTGATAAACAGGAATTTAAGGTTCTTTCCAGTTTCCTTTCTTATTTGTGTGATTGCTGCCTAACTTTAACTAATTTGAGGTGTAAAAGGAACCAAGTTACCTTTTGAATTAATCCTGCCATGTGTCACTCATGACTATGTTGTAGAGCTCGTTTGCCTTATCCACGTGTAGAAATGAATGCCGGTGTTGCGGGTATTTCTTGCTGCTCTCTGATTGATGCTGGTTTTTTTCGTCTCGCTCTGTCAAAGCAGATAAAAAATTATGGCTGTTGTTTCTAAAAGAAATATTTGAAGCTCTAGTAATGTTGACTGATGGTAAAAATGAAAATAGTTATATTACCTTTCATGGGTGAAAAAAGGTTTGTAGTCTCTGGTTTGTAATCTTTGAGTTTTCCAGGGAGTTGATGGTCCTTTATTTGGTTGGTTTTACCGAATATGAGTGTGTATACGTACTCCGGTTTCCATTCGGCATCGACCTTGCTGGGCTGCAGGCATCTGAAAATGTATGGTTTATAGTTACGTGTTGTTCACAATTGTTAATAAACTAATTACGGTAATAAAGAAATCAAGTTATTTGATGTGTATGTAGTGGTAACTTACATGAAAATGCTCTCTGTCCTTGACCAGTTCTTTCCCATTATAGTATTTCGCAAATTGGGCCGTGAAGTGACCGCATTGTGTTCCTTCTTGCTTTGGTGTGCAGACCCTGTGAGGCCTTTCTGCTATCCTTTCCCAGTCTAGTTCGTTCTTGTGTTTTAGTCCGTGGTGCTTGTTCATCAGCACGGACATCCTTCTCATCTGTTATTGCATTATGGTTTGTTGTTTGGGTGCAGCATTGAGGAAACTAAGAGTATCATACTATCATGAGGAAAAGAGCAAATCAATGTACAAAAAGTACGTACCAGTTCTTCTCGATGCACGTGGTGTTGATTCCAAGACAAATCGGCGTAGTTTACGTGTTCAGTGAGTCAAGGATGTCGATGCTATCTCTGTACTTGTTCAGTACATATAGCGTTTAGTGGTTGTTTGTGTGATGAGGTATCATGATCTACGTTGAGAGAGGAGATCATTGTTGATGTAAAAATTGAATTTCATTTTATCGTTGAAGCTCAAAGAGAATAGGTCATGTGCTAAGTAATAATACTGAACTTACCATCTTCGAATGGAGGATGTCTTTACCTCCCACGAGGAGTTCAAATCCTTTTAGTGCTTTGTCCTCGTTGAATTCTGATAGCCCTCCGTTATCATAATTGAGACCGAGCACCAGCTTCAAGAAAGAGAGTGTGTGGTTTTAGTTAAATATTCTATCGTAGTAATGGCGGTGGTGTTTTTGTGGGTGAGGTATGCATACATTTGCGAAACCTGCAGGTAGTACAGTTGTGTCGTCTAGGTTGAATTGTTCTTGTTCTGTCCCATTCCTCCAGTAACGCGTTTAGCATGGAGCCCTCCATCTGTGTTTCTTGTTTTCCTGCTTGTTCCATGAAGGATTTTGCTGAAATGCAGTCTTCTCTGTTTGACCTTTTATATTTATATAACACTTGTCTGCATGGAGGGTTTGGAAGTAGGTGAGTGAATTGTTAGTTGGATGTTAGAGAATCTGTAGCTCTCTGTAATTGTTTCCATGGAACTAGGAGAATCTTCTTACCCTGTGCATTCTCTCTGTCCTTGTCGGCTCATCAGATATCTATAGAGTTGTATGGCCTTTTCTCTGTAAATGAAATCTCCTGGAACAAGTGATGCAACCTTGACTTTCCCAAGTTCCTTGCTTGGTCGTTTGAATGGCCTCTTAATTGAGATTATGTTTGCTGAGCTGATCTCTGATGATTGAATCGTTGAGGCTTTTGGGGATCTTGTCTGTACTCTTGCAAGATGCCTTGCCTTTTTCTTGTCGTGACCTAACTGCGCCTGCTCATTAGGCTGCCTAGGTGTTGGTGTTTCCTTTTGTGTGCTGTTGTTTTTGATGCTCGGTTCTACTGAGATTGCAGCATCGCGTTTCCTCTGTTGAAATCCTTCTCTTTCTGCTTCTTTTCTTCTTGTGCATGTTTCACCTCAGGTGATGTTCCTGGTTTGCGATCTTCGTCAACAGGGTTCTTGTTCTGTTTGGAAAGCTCTTGTTGGCGAGTTGGTACGCTCTTTGTCCTATTATCACCTTCTAAAGGAGAGCCTGTTATGTGTTCAGTCTTTTTATCTGGGGGTGGTCTGCCTGGTTCTATCGGTGGATCTTTCCGTTCGTCTTCCTTTTGTAAATCAGTGTCTGGCTGCGCGTGTTGTTCCCTCTGTAAACCAGCATCTGTCTAGGCTTGTTCTTCCGTGAGTGCTTCTTCAGACGCTTTGGTGGTATCCTTGCTACTCACATGATAATCTTGTTTCTCCTCATTGCTGCTTGTGTCATTAATGTCAATAACTTGTATCTCTTGAGCGCTCGTCCCAATATGCTCGGGAGTTGGGGGAATCTCTTCTTGAATTATGTAACAATGTATTCGTTGCATTTCACTGTCTTCCATATCGACCTCAGAGTTCAGCATATCTGTTAAAATAAAAAATAAAAACTTATTGTTGTGTCTCTGAAAATTATATAAGTAGAATTTCACATTGTTGTCTTTAGAAAGAGAAACCTTTGGTGTAGTTGATTAATGATAGTGCGGCCGTATCTCTGTATTGGCTGATTATTTGATAGAGAATTTTTTCCTCAACTCCGGGACTTGTTCTTCTATTAGGTACACTCTTTATCCACCGTCGGTGTAGTGCTTTGCGTTCATGAACATATAGAACGCACAGTCGAGTCTGCAGGTGGAAGGATGATTGGTTATTGTCGTTGTCCAAAGATGGTTGGGCAGTTTAGGTGAAGTTGTCCTAACGTCCTATGTTTTTTGTGGATTGCATTAATAATTTAATTGTTACAGTGAGTAAGGAAAAGGAGAAAGGTTTGTAGTGCTTACTTTCCTCCCTGAAGTGGCACCTGCATTTTGACCTTTTCGAAATGGTCAATACTACTTGGAGACAGCTGGAGCAATTTGCTTGCTTGCTTCCATATCCTCTTTACTCTGCTTGTTACTGTGTTGAAGTAATCCATTGTGCCTTGATATTCAACGGCTAAAGAGTCAAGGAGTTCAAAGCGCTCTTTTTTCATGTTTATTGTAACAACGAAGTAGTGGCCCACAGCTCCTTCTTGAACAGGCCCGCCTATGCAAACTGGTAGAAAGAACTGCAAAATGGAAAATAAATAAATAAGGGATCCTTCTTGGATTTAGTCATGATTTGTTGATCGTTAGACGGAATTGTAGTGCCGAGATTGTATTTCTTATCTGTAACATGAGATGTGCTTACTATGTCGAAATCTTGTAGTTGCTCTCCTTCTTCCAGATCAAGGAATCTTTTAAGCCTTTTAGGCATTGTCTTGTCTCTGACGTGTGCTTCGTCTTTATTCTTGAACTCCAATGGATCTTCGTGGTTGGCCATGCGTATTGATGCCTGCTTTTTTGTCACATGTGCGTAAAAGAGATTTGTAAATTCAATTGTACAGAAAGGTTGATTGATCGATAGAGTGATGTTCATTGTTGAAACTTGAGGTTTACTTACGGTGTTGTATGTTGATAGATTCTTTCTCTTTGTGCCCCTGAATTGCTTTTTCAACATCTGTAGCATGACTGCCATGGTTTCGCTGCGCACTGCCTTTCCAGTCTCGAAGCTTTCTGCCATGAGGCTGACCGTTACTGTTGACGTCTCTGTATTTATAAAAATCTCATGCCTGCAACATATATATATATATTTACAGGTATACATGTAAAATGTTTAAGGGAGAAAATCATTGGAAGAATATAATTCGTTGGTGGTAACATGAACTTACCCTTTGTCCTTATTCGCTGTCATGACGTTGTTATACAGGCGTTCGATCCCTTCATCTTTTGTGCCTTCTTCGATGGCCCGGTTTTGTATGATCAATGGTTCACGTTCTGTTTGAGTGTCGTCCTGGCTTACCGTCGTGTTTGTGGCGGCAACATCTTTTACATCACAATGTTTCTTGTCTGATGGTGCGGCCTTTTTCTTGTTGTTGTCTGACTCTCTCTCTGAAATGTTTGCTGCATGGTCTTCCAATGCACCGTGGCCCTTTGCTTCTTTGCTTGTGTCTGCGTGCGTGTCTTGTTGAGGTTTCTGCGTTGTTGTGCAAAAGCGTGGTTAAAAAAGAATTAAATACTCAAATGTTTAGTGTGTCTTTGAACTTTTTTTGTAGCTTCACCTTTTAGGTCGTTTCCGCCGGTGCTGCCTCTTCGAGCTTTTCTTCGGTGAGTGGAGGTTTTTGGAGCTCATCTGGATCTTTTTCGTTTTGTTCATCCGTGGTGTCGTCGTTTTTGTCTTGTGGCTGTTGAGACATAGAGGTAGGTAAATGAGATTGCATTGTCTTTGTTCACTCAAATATCTAATTTCCTTAAAAGCAGGTTATCTCACTTCACCTTTTCAATCTTTTGCGTCGACATTGGCATCCCTATTATTTCTTGCTCGGACAGCAAAGGTTTTCTGGCTTGGTCTACGGCGGTTACGCTGTCCGTTGTTGGAAGAACATCTTCTGCTTGTTCCATTCCCTTGTGTTGTTGTGTTTGTTGGTCTTGAATATTGGTGCTCTCCTCTGTTTCTTGCATCTGTCGGAACGCGAAAAAGTAATTAAAATGTGTCTGTGTTTCTTTCTGGTGGGTGCATATTTTTATATGCTATAGAAAGAGGTTTTGTAGCTTGACCTCTACATTCAAACTCTCTTTTGCCGTTCCTGTCACTTCTTCTCTGTCTTCTGGAGTTTTTGTACATTGTCGAGCGGTAGCAGCACTTTCTATCGCTTCTTGAGGCACATCTTCTGCTTCATTTGTTTCTTTCTTCTGTTCAATCAAAAAATGTAAATAAAGTTTGGAATTCATCTGTGCATGCATAACTTTTTTGTTTTAACGTTGTAGGAGCAGGTGCGTGTAGCTTTACCTCGTTGGTCTTCGATGCTAGTGGCATGTCTTCTCGGTTGTGTTTCTCACGTGAAGACTGCTCTTTGGTCGGCGTACTGGGTACCATTTTAGTCGCCATTTGCCCTTGTTTTTTGGTTTGTTCTGTTTGTACTCCTTGGTGTTCTTCGGCATGACCGTCCTCGTTTTTTTCCTGTGTTTCATGAAAAAGGAAAAGCATGATTCATTGCTTGTAATTCTTGTAATACTGTGACAGGTTGTGCTGGGCAGTACATTTCTTATAAATTTTGGAAAAATGGTTCTTGTTGAATTTTACCTTTGCGCCGGTGGTTGGGATATCCGTTTGTGTGTCCACTTTTTCTTTGCTTTGTATACCAGCCTTGGGTGTGTCACTAGGTGCAGTGTCTGAGGCTTTCTCCCCTGTATCGGTCATCTGAAATGCTCTTGTGCTGAAGAGCTCTTCTATATCAACTTTCTGTTTTGCGTGGGCATCCTCTTCTCTTTGATGTGCTTGTAATACCTGATAGATGAAACAATATGAGCTGACGGTATTTGGGCAAAGTGGGTTTGGAAGTTTTACCTCTTCTTTGTTGTTTTCTTCTTGTTTTTGTGCCGTGCTATGGAAAAAAATAACTCATTTTCAAACAAATTTGTTTAAACAAATGAACTCGGTATTTAAGTTTAAAATGAATGGTTAAATTCAATGCATGTGATCAAGTTGGGATGATAATCAACAGAATTGCATAAAATGTTTTCAAAATAACTTTGACTGCAAGTATGTCATTAATTTAGTGTTTAGGGGTAGGAGTACCAAAGTATGTTGATAAACGTAGTTGATAAAACAGGATGGAAGTTGGTGCACTTACCTAGTGATGGTTTGGGGAGGGGCCTGTGACCTGCTCGAGAATCACTGAGTCTCAGATCTATCTCAATGGACAGACTCCCAGTATCCAGGTTTATGATGATTAGATCTCGATAATGAAGATCGTAGTCACTAATTAACTTTTCCCAGCCAGGTCCATGAATTTTAGACCGGTTAGGTTCATCGGTGATGTAGATCTCATATGACAGATCCTCATTGGTGATCAGTACTGGATTTCTTTGTTTTCCTTCTTCTTGAAATGCTTCCTCTTTCCACCGATAGATTGAAGAAGTGACTTGCTGCCTGCAGTAGCATGGCACATACTGCGCAAGAAAAATAAATCTTACCAGGCATGTATAACCAAGACAGATAGCGCTTATCATATATGTACCAATTGTTTTCAACAGGTTGCTATTTGATAAAACAAGGTACATAAAAAATTGAAAACATATCATTAAATGCTTAAATGTAGGCATTCCATTCAAACAATATGGTAGAATCTTTTATTTCCTTCTTCAGAAAGATACACTAGTTGGTAGTAACTGATGGGCAGCATGGGGTGGCAAACATTTCTCCTTACCAGGCATGTCTTGAAGCATCGAGGAAGATGCACTGTTATCGCGCTGTGAAGAACGCCTGACTCCAGTCCGGAGCAAAAGAAGTTGGTACATATATCACGGCACATGGTTTCCCCTGGAATATGTTGCAAAACAACGTTTATATGAAATTCTCAACACAAGGAAAATTTTATTATGTTGAAAAACTATTCGGCTAAACCGGTTTTTTTACATAAATAGTCATTCACAAGCAATTTCCTAAAAAGACATGTGCACAGCTTTTGATTAGAAGGTGAACAGTAGATATGGGATATGTAATAACAGAGGAAATATGAATTTAACTAAATCAGCATTTTATTTTCCAAAAATGGTTGCTTAATTCATCACAATTCAGTATTGACTATTTTTAGAGCAGTTCACAATCTTGGTTGTCAATGTCAATCAGTGAAAGGATTTCTGCTGCTTGGTTTTAAAAGCAGCTTTAGCAAATGTATATTTCAAGACAAGACAAGAAAAAAGGAGAAAGAATAGTCTATCATCAGGCGGCTCAAAGGAGTGTTTGTAACATTAAAATTATATGTAAATTTGTCGGAGCTGCACCCAGCAACAACGTCATCCGCGACCATACGCCACTGTTGCCGACGCCAACCACCGGAACATGTGTGGCTAGGTGGCATTTGAAACGGGTGATCCGTCAACGTTAACCTCGCCTCCAGCGTACAGGACCCCAAACGCTATCTTCAAGCACAGACGCCGACTCTCAGTCAACAGGACCCCAAACGCCGACCTCCAGCACCCTGTGGCCGGTTAAGCAATAGACCTCAACATCTGGCCACTCGCTTGGACTTCCGGCCACTGCCATTGTTTGCAAGACCTAACGGGCTTCAATTTAAACTACCAACCTCCCTCGGCCAAGTTCATCGCTCACCTGGGACTTGGAAGCCGCAGGTCGCTGCAGCTCATAGCGTTCTCAAGCACAAACGCCGACTTCCAATCAACCCCACCCCTAAGAGGCACGGGTCGTGTACAGGTTCGGCCTCGTACTGCGTTGATTTGGTCAAGATCACAACGAATTTCCAGGCAATTCCTAGCATAACAGCGCAGATGCGTCGCTTTCAATCACGGAGAGACGAAACCAAAAGAGAGGAAAACGGATCGTAGCGAAAAATTCACATAGAAATTAAGAGAAAATAGACTAACCCTGGATCTAGAGGGAGAATCGAGAGAGAAGAGACGATGAACTCTACAATGGGTGAGTGGGAGGGGGCGGTCTGGGTTGGCACAAAACAGAACAGTTATAATACGCGCCTGCTCACTGACATGAGGCTACTGTACAGCGGCAAAGACAAGACTATTGGCTTATTAGGAGCATAGAGGCACGCACTGACGGCCCCAACACGCACGGACTTACATGCAAATAAGGCACGGCTTTGTTTCTATTATCCAAATTTTCTCAGTGAGGCGTTCACTGAGACAGGTTGTGCACGTCCATGACGCACGACCATGCTTCTGTTTTCCGAAGTATTTTTCCCTAGCATGGTCTCTCGGCGGGACAGGGACGTGAAGCCACAGTGCGCATCGTCCTATAAGGATAAGAATGAGACGCACGGAAATGCCTCTGTATTCTAAATGTTCTCAGTGACGTGTTCATTGACAGAGGCATGGTCTTTAAGCAGTTGGCACACGGTTGTACATGCGGACGACGCACATACGTCTTTTGTGTTCTCCTAGTTGTTTTCGCATGACACGGCCACTCTTAGTTGTTTTCGCATGACACGGCCACTCCGAGGGACAGTGGAGTGAAGCCACGGTGCGCACGGTTATGCAAGGAGAAAATGCAGTGAAGTGCCTCAGTTTTCGTAACATTTTTAGTTGCTTGTTCACTGAGAGAGGCACGGGTGTCTGTTTAAATGACGCAAGACCGTGCTACTGTCTTCCGAATTGTTCATTTCTGACACGGTCTCTTGGAGGGACACGGTGTCTGCAATTAAAAGGGGCACGTAGTCTTTCGCTTTGACGAATTCTTCGGATGCATGAGTTTTATTCAATATGATAATGAGAATGGAAACCCAACATCTAAAAAGTGATTGGAGGTTCGTTGCTGACCTTAAGTCATTATCACAGCATTCCAAATGTTTTCAAAGACGTGTTCACACGGATGTATGATTTTCACAACCTCTTTATGCATGTTCGTTTCCTGTGGGGTGCACGGACGTCCTACGGAGAGGCGCGGTTGCAGCAGTTGCAGGTTTGCAGTGGACACATGTTGCTTTTAAAAGACAGAATTTCATGCCAAGCAACTGAGATAAACAAGAGGATACTAGTTTGATTTTTGAGCATCTGTGTGAGCTGATTTCTTTTATCATTGCATCCAGAAACATATGATCGATATTGAAAACAGAAAGCATGTACATAATTGCTTGACCATGTTTACACAATGCACTCATTCAATATAGCAAGTACATCTCTCCAGACCTGTTTTCAGCATCCACAGTTGAGTGGATCTGGCAAATTCAGATATTCAACACCTGTATTTTTTAAGTCCATGTGCATATGCTCGCAAGTTGTTGTTAATTTAAGCTCTGCGCAATTAGAAGCCCTTTTGTCCATCTGCAGTACCTCTTCTTGCCGTTTGTAAAATTCACGAGTGAAATCTCTGCGCAGGCCAAACTTAAACCTGATGGTCAGTAGCATCCTAGCATTGAGAATAAAGAATGTCACAAATTCAGTGTTTGCATCTGTGACTTCATAGTCTTCCAGCGTTAATGTCCTCAAACAAATGTCGTGATTATTGAGAAACACCCGCTGCTTTTGGCGCCATTCATTTGTTATACCTCTTTGATCCCATCCTCCCCCTAAACACACGAGAAGAGCAAACTTAAGAGTTAGTGCCAATATATTATGCATATTATGCGTGGGCTTTCAACGTGTGTGAAATCATCACCTCGATAAACAAGTTTTGCAAGCATTGAAAGCATCGCAGCAAGTCAACAATCTCATCCAGATTAAAGCATGTCTGTGAGATAAACAAGGTCTTGACGGAATCCAGCAGCGCGTGTAGGCTACTTATGCAGAGACCCTTCATTGAGCACATAACGTGATATTATTAGCTCGTGGATGTGAATCTCAAGTGCTTTTGAATAACGCAGGTGAAAGTAACGTGCAGAGGCAGTACTTGAATAACTGTAGTCTCAATGACGATATTTGTTTCGTTGGGTAATTCAGAAATTTTTCCCAGTGTGTCCAACATAGGTCCGGACAAAACTGTTATCTGTAGTTGTGCATCTACAGAATCATGTAGCAGTCTCCGGAGGGAAGGCGCATCCTCAATGATCAGTTTTCCTCCGTCGGAACGAATGCCAATGCTTACAAGCCTAGCTGAGTTTATTCGTAGACAACAGAATTTCTTGTTGCAAACAAGCAGCAGGCACTGCAGGGCAGGGCAACCGTGGTGGATGAACTTCCGCAAGGAGACATCCGATATATAAACCTCCACCAGCGAAAGTCTCCTGAGCAATGGGAGAAAGCATTTCTACAAGATTGTCTTCTAGTTTGCACATGGCGAAGGTGATGGTGTGGAGAGACGAGTGAAATCTCGAGATGGATGCCGGTGGCGATGACATAGAAGAAGGGATTCTGCTTGCTTGCCTGGGCCCTGGGTAGAAGAACTTTGGGAATATATGATAGAACTCTAAAACCTGGAGTTGGTCCAGATTCCGAGACAGGAACAACTCATCGACGCCACAAGGTTCGCACTGGAGGTAGCTTGTCGGGATGCAGAGGCGGTGAATCGGGCCCTTGTGATCGGAGGGGATAGATACAGGAAGACTGAAGCCATCAGCGACAGATTCTCCGCGGCAGTTGCAACTAAGATGTCGGCAGTGAGTTCCGACGTATGTTTCCTGGACGATTTGCTTGCCCGGGAGCACGCGGATGATTTGGCAACAGATTGTTTCCAGAGATCTGAAGAACGAGTATCAAGGATCACACGAAAGGCGAGATCGAGTGGTGCGGTGCTCCATATGCGGCGCCACCGAGATGCGTGCACTTGTGTGCGCATGCCTTCCTTTATGGGCAGACGATAGATGATCTCACCGAGGATGGCGTCGGGAAGATCGCTGATGTGGTCCGGACCAGGCTCAACATGGTTCTCGGATCCAGTGGGCGAGCCACAGCCGCTCCTCTTAACGAGCTTAGAGGGCACGGGTACAGCCGCGAACCTCGTCTTCTTGTTGCTAGAGGCACGCTTCTTCATCTCCATTGCCAAGCTCGTGCCGCCTCCATTGCAGGTCTCTGTGCGGTGGATCTGGGAAAAGGGTTAGGGTTTTATGATCCATAAAGAAGACAATATATATACGTACCTAATCTAGAAGATTTCGACAGATGTGGTGGAATAGTCACGGCATGGACAGACGTGCGTCTTCACGAGGCATGGGTATCAACTATCCAGATACACAGAAGTTTGGTGGGAGAGGCATGTGTCCGAATACTCAGTTAGAGACGCATGGTTGCGCGGTCTGTAGAGACACGGGGGTGTGGCGCCACGACACGGGAGCAAATGTCATGTGAGGCACGTGCGTGCAGGCGGTGGAGGCATCTAATTGCAGTCTGTACAAGCATGGACCTCGTTGAAGCCTCCACAAAGCCAGCTATCAACTCCCTGGATACACAAAAGTGTGGTGGCAGAGGCATGCCTGCGAACACTCAGGTGAAAAGACACGTTTGTGAAGTCTCTGGATCCACGGCAGAGTGTCTCCAGCGGAACGTAAAAGCCACGGCTCGTGGCACGTGAGGCACAAGGGTTCAGGCTCCGGAGGCACCGAAGTCTAGCCTCTACAGGCACGTACGATTGTCAACCCTCTGAATGCACAAAATTTCGGTGGCAGAGGCATGGATCAGAATACTCAACTATGGAGGCACGGGTGTGTATTCTCTGCAATCACAAGGGTCACAGCAAGTGTCATGTGAGGCACGTGTATTGAAACACCAGAGGTGCGGAAATGAAGCCTCTTAGGCACGAGTGTCAGCCCAATGGTTGCACAAAAGTGTGGTGGCAGAGGCATGGGTGAGAATGCTCTGCTGGAGAGGCACCGTTGTGAGCTCTCTGGACCCGCGGGCGTCTGGCTCCACGGCACCTAACAGTCACGGCTTATGTCAGCTATGGAGGCACGTAGATGCACGCGCCGGAGGCACTATTGGGGAGTGACTACACGCACGGGCGTGGCATTTCTCCATGCCTGACTCAGCATCAACCCTCTCTGGGTGCAGAAAAGTGTGAGCAGAAGGCGCCGAAGTAAGGGCTCTACATGCACGTGTACCAACCTTCTTGATACTAAGTTAGAAAAGCACGGTTGTGAACTTTCTAGACAAAGTCTGACCTTAGGACGAAGAACAGCCGTCATGTCACGAGACACACGGTTTTATTGGCCTACCAATCATGGACTTGCTTCGGTATTGGAAAGGTTCCCACCGACGATTTCATTATCAGTGGGAACATGGTACTATACTAACAAAGACTCAGTGTCGTGATAGTAAAATACACAGAGTCTTTCCGCTGAAACATTGACGTTTGCACAGTTACAACACTTTCGTTTGCACAGTTACAACACTTTTCTAATCAAGGATTGTTATGGCAAGCTTACAGACGGTACAAAATATTACAAGGGTTGTCTGTTCATGTTCAGACGAAACGCACGTTCAAAAGGGCGCAACAACATATAACCCCCCAAGCTTAGACAACTTACTCCAGCTCTGTGTTCAGCAGTCACATCTGAATGGGTCCGTCAAATCCAGGTATTCAACACGCGTGAGTTTTAAATAAAAGAACCGGTGCTTGCACGCTCCTGATAATATAAGGCGAGCACGTTCAGAAGCTTTTTTGTGCCACAGAAGATCCTTTTGATGCTTTTCGTAAAATTCTTCCGTGAAGTCTTGGTGGTAGCGATAGTTAATCCTCATGGTCTCAAGCTTGCTTGCACTAAGAACAAAGAATCTCACAAATTCAATGTTTACCAGGCAAGGTTCATAGTCATCCAGCTACTGTCTTCAGACGAAAGTCATCTCGTTTGACAAACGGTCGTTGCTTACGATGCCATGTATTTGTTTCTCCGCAACAAAGTCCTCCCTAGATGTACATGAAGAATGAAAATGCTTAAGCTCTAAAAACAGAGATTCTGTCGAAAGAGCATCCAGTGTAAGGTATTTATTGGATTTTTTGTAGATACGGGTGTATGTAATACTAAAACATGTCTAGCCACGGGTGTATCAAATTACAGACGAATGTAAGACAAGCCTTTTAAGACATACAGTAGAAGTAGTACAGTCTGCATGTTATGGGCTTTCAATGTGTGTGAGAATCATCACCTCGATAAACAAGTTCTCAAGGCTTCGAAAGCATTGCATTAGGGAAACGGCCACGTCCACTTCAAAACACATCTTGATGAGCAAAGTCTTGACCGTTTGAAGCACTGTTGACAGGCTGACTGCCGGCAAACCCTGCATGGTGCACGCACAACGATTTTAAAAATCGAACAAAAGGTTCTATTACATGAAATTTGTTTACTCGGACAAATGCAGCTGAAAACTAGGTTCCTGGATAACTGTAGGGTTACGCGTGACCTTGGATTCAGAGAAAAATCATGGAATTTGCCCACAGTCTCTAGTTTAGGTGCAGACATGACAGTTATCTGCAAGTTGCTGCTGAGAATATCGTTAAGCGACCGCTGAAGTGACGGGGCATCCTCTATAACAAGTTCGCCATGTCCACAGCGAATTCCAATGCTTACGAGGTTACGTGAGTTTATTATTATGCAGCGGCTTTCCATATTCCAAGTAAGCAGTAGGCACCAGAGTGTGGGGCAACTACAGTGGATGATGCTTTCAAGCGAGATGTCTGATATACCAATGTCCACAAGTGAAAGTCTCTTGAGCAGTGGTAGTTTAAGAGCCTGAACGTAACTGTCTGGTATTTGGCAAAGAGCAAAGGTGGCGGTGTGTAGGGAGGATGCAAACGGAGAGAAGGACGCCGGTGCAAAAGGCGCAGATGATGGGTGTGTGAGTGGTCGTACAACACACTCTCTCACGAAATCTGGGAACATGTAATAGAACTCGAGCACCTGGAGATTGTTCATTTTGGATGATTTCAACCAGGCATCAACGGCGGAGGGTCTAGACTGGAGGTAGCACGCCGGTATGCAGAGACGGTGAACTGCGCCCACATGGGCGGAGAGGATGGCTTCCGGAAGGGTCGTATCGTCAGTGCCAGATTTGCGAGGGCACCGAGTTCCGAAGTGCCTTTGGCGGGCGAGCTCCCAGGTAGGAGGCGCCACCGAGATTTTCTCGATATGAACTGTTTCTAGAGGCTTAAAAAGACGAGCGGCAGGGATCTCACGGTAGTCGAGATTCAGAGGAGCGGTGGGCCATAAAGGATGCCATCGACGAGCGAGGATGCGAGTACGGATGCTATCCCTGATGGGGAGACGAGAGATGATCACACCTAGGATGACGTCCGGGAGATCGCTGATGCGGTCCGGACGAGTTTTTTTCCCGTGCTCCTCAGATCCGGTGGGCCGACCCTCACTGGTCCCCGCCGGTACCGCCAAACACCCAGAGGAATGCGTCGTCGGTGGCATGAGCCTTGCCCTCTTGGTACTAGAAGCGTCGGACTCCATCTAGGAGCGACGAGTGCGGTGGATCTGGAAAGACGGTTTGGAGGACGGAGGTGTTGCAAAACACCATTTATAAAAAAAGTAGTATTTTTTAAGTGATGTCGTTGCGAGAACAGTGACATCGGACAGTGGCAACAACTCGTACTCCATGCCTCCACTTGATTCACGCACATGCCTCTCCGAGCAGCGTGTCACTACAAACATACTGAACACGGACGCACGATCGCAACTCTTCTTTTTGACATGGGACGCACGACCGCAAGTCTTCTTCCTAATATGGGACCGTGCCTCCGCTTGCTCGACCAACGTGCCTATCTGAGTACATGACTCAGCTGAAATAATGACAACTGGGAGGCACGACCGTCCCCTCTTATAATATATGACCGTGCCTTCACTAACTTCACGGTTGTGCCTCTCTTACTGCACAAACTCAGCTAAGCTAATCATAGCACAGAGGCATGACCATGAGTCTTCTTAACACAAGACTGAACCTGCACTAGGTTCAAGTGCCTCTCTGAGCAAACATGCCGAACCGAGAGACACACCCACAACAACAACAACAACAGCGACGACAACCATGTTTAGGATCGCATCTGCTTTCAGTACCATAGTCTGAATAAAAATTTGAACTGATAAGTTCTATTAGGTATGTACTATGAGGATTTGAACTGCACTCATAGTTTGAAATAACACACATACGGTACTTAACTTAATACCATAGTAGTTAAAATTTATGTGGTGTAATGCCATCCCTCCATCACCGTACACACATCGCGTCATTCTGTTTTTTTGTAAAGACCGGTGATCACAAGTGAGAGCGAGTCCTGCACGCGCATAGTGTGCCACTGGATACTAATGAGTACAACACAATCAACTGTCAGCCTAGCTGCATCTGCAAAAGCAGAAATCCAGGTGATCGCCATCCTTCCATCTTTGTGTATACAGTAGGTGCCAGGCAAATCAACGCTGCTGAAAATTTGTACAAGCCTGATGCTGCCCTTGAGAGGCAAATATCCAAGCTTCATCCTAAGATCATTGGTAACAATAGCTGGGATTTTCTGTACAATAAGAAATTATTCTGGCATTAGATTACTAAGACACGCATGTTGACTGTGGTTTAGAGAAAGAAACAACGACATACCAAACGGTCTGTGTGAACGTTGGTGAAACATAGACGGTGCACAAAGGTAATGGCAGGGATGTGTTTAGCATTTAGGACTAGTTTAATCATGCAAGCCATGTCGATCTGGGAAAGTTTTATGCCCCGGGTGTAGACTGTCTCGTCTATGTAGCTCCTTTCCGATAAACAGAGGCCTTCAAGGGCTAAATAAATACAACCATGTATTAGCCACTATGTGTGAAGCAATGAATAGAGCAGTTAAAACTAAAATAAACGAATATTGGCTTTTAAAAGGGAAATTACAGTTTTAAACGACATTGTGAGTACAAAGAAAGATTTAATACATTATATCACAGAGATTAAGCACATAAATATCAACGGCATACCATAGTAAAATTATAATAGATAAATGTTAAACCAGAACAAATATTGATAAGCGATCAGAACATACCAACGGAAGGTTTGGGAAACGCTTTGTGACCTCCTCGAGACTCACTCAACATCAAGTCAATGGGAAAGAAGAAATCTTCTGCTTGCAAATCCAATTGTATAATATCACCATAAAACCGATCATAGTCACGTATCAACTTTTCCCATCCAGATCCATGAGACTTAGACCTGTGGTTGCCATCTGTAAACTTAATCATGTAAGACAATTCCTGAGTAGTGCTGAACACAAGGTCAAAATCTTCGTCTTCAAAACCATCCTCGAAAGCTTCATCTTTCCATAAAGAGATCAAAGAAAGGACCCAGTTCCGGTAGTAGCATGAGACATACTGCATAAAAGTAAAATGAAGACAAAGGTATATAAATTTCAGAAAAAGAATGCATGAAAGAGTTTTTTTTCCTTGAAATTTCTTGGCTTTCAGGCACGGGCAGAGGCAACATCTATGACATTTAATTAAACCTATAAAAACAATTGAACTTCTAATTAAATCAAGGCCTATAAAATAAAAACAAGCATGCGCAGTATAGTTCGCTACGAAGGAATACGTGTGGTTGCTGACTGCTGAATAAAGATAACTGTAATAAATACAGTGACGAAGGTTTTTTACTGGCCACGCATGATTTGGTTGCAAAACTTATCAGGAATGACTCATAACAACGAGGCTCAGACACAGTCAAGAAAGATTGGCCAACATCAGATTCAACACCGGGACAGTTGAGGTTCCTGCAAACATCACACGCCATCTTTGTCTGCGAGATGTAACAATATATAAGACTCGGGTTCATTAATTACTAAAGATAATTTATTTCAACACTCCGCTAATGGTACAAAGAATTAAAGGACTGTATATCACTGATACACGCTCGTTTCAACAAGTAAGACAGAGCGGAGCGAATGCTGATATGGTGATATCCATTGATGTTAGTGTCTCTGTAAAAAATGAAAGAACGCGCACAGACCTCTTCAAATCTACAAGCTCTTGCAGCGAACTAGCTGAAAAAAAAATCAACTGTTGTCCTCCAAGATTATTCCCCTATAGAACCCCTTCAAAGGGGAAGGATATTGACACAAAAAATAAAATTAAGAGGGTAACATACAACAAGAATCCATCTAAAAAAACACAGTGCGCAACGCGTAAGTATTAAGCAGAGGGGAAAAAATTTACTGTATTTCAGAGCAAGTGGGCGAATCGTAGATCCATTTATGTGGACTGTAGAGTGAGGAAGACGAAGCAAGAAAGATGGAAGGAACCAGAGAAGGGGAGCGGAAGAGCAAGTGACTCGGGTGGGAAGACGCACAAAACGATGCATTTATGGAGTAATTATGGAGAGGGAAGAAATTTTGTGTACTCGCTCGCCAAAGCTGAAACTACTGACAAATGTAAATGGCTCATTGCCATCCCAGCGCAAAAAAAGGGGCGTGGGAGGGGGGTGGGGGTTGGTGGGTCTGGCGAGTAGGTGGAGTATTTGGTCGAGCTGGACCATGTCGAAGTCCCTCGCTTTCATTTCCCCTCTCGCTCTCTCACTATATCTCTTCCCCTCTCTCTCTAACTCTCTCTCTCTCTCTCTCTCCCTCTCTCTCCTCTTGAATTCGATGCTGCCTACGGCATCACATCTGCTCACATCCTCCGAGCCATGTCGACCCAAAAGTTCGGACAAGAGGGGAGGAAGGAAGGCTTGAACTTCCTTGAACTGGATTTTGATTTCTATGTAGGTGATTTCCTGCTACATGCGGAGCGTTGAACTGGGGTTTGTTTTCCAAACAAAAGATCTGAGCTCTAAACATTCAAGTGTCCTTGTAGGAGAACCCTGACAGCATCGAAGACCATGATTTCTGTGGCAAAGAGCTCGACCGTCCTCTCTACTGTGTTCTCCACGATACCAAGCCTCTCAGGTGTGTGGCTTTTGAAGGAAGTGACACGGGGAGGAGGTTCTACGGCTGTGCTGTGAAATTTAGTCACTTTCAAAAATCCGAGTTACTCTCTTGTTGAATCAAACTATTTGGATATAGGACTTGTAGTCTACAAAAGAAGACTGATTTCTTCTTGTGTTTTCCGGTTGATTGTAGGAAACATTGTGTAGTCCTTTTACTTTACATAAAAGGGTAAAGGTCACTACTTATTTTACATCATTGAACACAAAAGAAGCGATCTAGACACTCTCATGTTTGTTTACAAATGGGACTTCTGTTTAATAGTCAGTATATTCTTCAAAAAAACTCTGTAAATAAGTTGTCTGCAGAGGTAGCTCTAGATTAATTCAAGCTGGCTTATCAGAAACTAAGTACAATTATGAAATAACTCCGCGGACAAGGTGGGCGAAGCACCATAATTAGTGTTGCGGGTACCTAACCATTGAAGTGCCACATTGCACAAACACGGTTCATAGTTAGTTGAATGAGGTTATAAACCAAGTATATGTGAACTTTATTATATTCCAGAGCTTCTGCAGCAGTGTATTAATAGTCTCTGTTTATTTTGTTCCTTTTTTGTTCGCAGAGAGGCGTGAACTGTGGAGTCGTCGAATGGGTTGACCGCCCATTGCCTATCATTATGCAGAGGTGCCTACTCAAGCTCTGGGGGATGTTTGATGAGAGAAATTATGATAGGAAAGCAAAGGATGAAGAGATAAGCAGGCTTAAAATGGATAATGAACAAGTGAACCTTAAGCTCGAGAATCTTGTTGCAGCTGTGGAAAGAACTAATGTAACTACCATGAAGATTGACAGACAGAAGAAGCACATCGGTATCATTGATAAAGACGTCAAGCTCATTCAGATGTCTCTCACAAGTGCCATTCATAATCTTAAGGACGACAAGGGTGAGATAAAGATGGACAGGGATTTTCTGAAGGAGGAGGTGCATAAGCTGAAGGAGAATAGAAAGAAGATGCAAACCGTCATCTGTGATCTTTTGGGGCAAGGGTTTGCGAACACTGATGACCTCCTGATGATCAAGGCAATCCTCGAAGAATGATCATTAACATGATCAAGGCAATCCTCGAAGAATGATCATTAACATGATCAAGGCAATCCTCGAAGAATGATCATTAACAGTTGCCTTCTTTTGAAACGTTGCAAGGGATACTCGTCTAGTATAAGTTTATGCTTGGACATGGTTACTTGACTAAAGGCATGTATCTCATTTTTTGCAATCTTTCAGAGGGTGTGTGACGGTCTACACACATCAAATATTGATCTCCTGAATATTTTTATATTTCAAAGAAACATGCTGCTAGCAAGGCGCATCCGGCAATCTTTCGTCTTGGATCGTTCCACGAGACATGGGTTACTGTAATCTAGCAAGGCACAGATGTTGCTTTGGCAGACATGGGGAACCAAGCCTCTGGTGACGTGGCACTGATTTGTCAAAGGCACGGTCCTATGTTAGATAGGAGCACCGCACTAGCACCGACACACATAAAACCTACAATCTACAGAGTCGCGCTTACTCCTGAAACCGACGCACGCTAGTGCCGACTCGATTGTTTGTACTCAGACATAAACTCGTTCACGGACATGCGTTTACACGAAAGGCACGTACAGTCTGAGGTCGCTGGGAGCACGGTTTGAGATTAAGCAAAGCCACGACCATGTGCACGTACAGTCTGGCACGAAAGGAGGCAGTGCCGTCTGGTCACTGCAGACGCACTGGTTTACATGCACTAGATGCACGTTCCTTGAAGAATAGGCAAGACAGTGCCTCTTCTCTTCCAAATGTTTTTGTTCCCTGGTCAACGACCGCACACGAATGTTTTTTAGCATCATGATAGTGACATAAAACTATCAAATTTTCAGAACAGCGGGTGCATAGCACAAAAGCATTGTTATAACAAGCTTATAAAATGGTGCAAAAGGCTTCAGCCATGTTTAGACATAACACAGAATCAGATTGGCGCAACAACATCAAACTGTACTAGCTTGAGGAACTTACTACAGCCCTGTGTCCAGCAGGCACAAGTGAACGGATCTGACAAATCCAGGCACTCAAGACGCCTGTGTTTCAAATCCAAGCACAGATGATTGCAGCATGCTGATAACTTGAGATTGGCGCGTTTGGAAACTTTATTCTCCCACAGGAACAACTTCTGTTGCTGTTCATAAAATTCTTGCGTGAAGTCTGAGGGAAAGCGAAACTTAATCCTCATGGTGTCTAGCTCCATTGCATTCAGAATAAAGAACCTCACAAACTCAGTGTTCTTCCCGCTTTTTTCATAATCTTCCAGCGTTACTGTCTTTAAATGAATGATGTGTTCTTTGAGAAACGCACGGTGCTCGCGACGCTAAAAATTTCTTGCACCATCAGGAACGTTTCCTCCCTGAAAACACATAAAGGTTGAAAGATACTCAAGATCTATGGAAGGACAAAATGAATGATAAATTCCATGACCCCCGTCCCAATCAGTTCGGCGAACATTTCCCTAGATACGGATGTATGTATAATAATAATAATAACATGCCTAGACACTACTACAAAAAGAGCTATAGCCAATATGGACACTAATGGCACACTGTACATGTGGTGCGCCATTAATAAATACTAATGGCGCACCATGTGTCGGTGCGCCATTAGTGTGCAAAATACTAATGGCGCACCACATCCACATTCCCTTCTCTCCTCCACCATACTACCCTCCTCCTCTCCGGCGACCTCCTCCTCGTCCTCTCCGGCGACCTCCTCCTCCTCTCCGGCGACCTCCTCCTCCCTCCTTTCCTCCCCTCCCCTCCCCTCCCCTCACGGTTTCTCCTCCCTC
>NC_057814.1:612758359-612828049 GCF_018294505.1 Triticum aestivum
CCTCCTCTCCGGTGAGCTCCTCCTCCCTCCTCTCCGGTGAGCTCCTCCTCCCTCCTCTCCGGTGGGCTCCTCCTCCCTCCTCTCCTCCCATCCCCTCATGGTTTCTCCTTCCTCCTCTCCGATGCTCCGGTGAACTCCTCTCCGGCGACCTCCTCCTACTCTCCGGCGATGTAGGCGAGCGCCTCTCCGGTGACCTCCTCCTCCTCCTCTCCGGTGAACTCCTCTCCGGCAAAAGAACACGGCAAAAGAACGTACAAGATCCAAAAACAGGAACAAAATTTGAAATAATATCGTGCAAAAAAACGAGCAAAAAAAATGAGCAAAAAATGGGCAAAAAAATCGCGATCCAGATCCAAATTCAAAATTCAAAAATAGCAATGGCGCACGGTGGGGGTTAAACGGTGCGCCACTACTATTTTCCCGCCTTCAAAATTCAAAAATACTAATGGCGCACCGTGGCCTATACTAATGGCGCACCAGTGGCCTATACTAATGGCGCACCATGGCCTATACTAATGGCGCACCAGTAGTGCGCCATTAGTATACCAGATACTAATGGCGCACCACTGGTGCGCCATTAGTAAAAAATACTAGTGGCGTGATGCTAGTGGCGCACCAGTAGTGCGCCATTAGTAGGCAAAACTGGTGCGCCACTAGTAGGCCTTTTCCTAGTAGTGAGACATAGGGTATATCCATTGCAAACAAAATGTAAGATAAGCTTTTTGAGATGCAAGGAGTGCTGCACTATGCACGGTATGACCTTTTCATTGGGCGTGAGAATCATCACCTGAACAAACAAGTTCTCCAGATTTGGAAGGCACTTAAGCAAGTGAATGACCAGGTCCACTTGATAAGTCATGGCCAAAAACAAGGTTTTGACAGATTGCCGCATTGTAGATAGGCTAGCCGTCGCCAAACCCTTCGCATAACATGGAAAATAAAACATAAAATTATTAGAACAAAAGGTTGGATGACATGAAACTACTTTCTCAAGGAAATGCAGGTGGAATTATTGTGACATGTCAGTACCATAAGACCTGTGGAGTCAAGCGAGATCCTGAATTTGCCCAATGTCTCCAGTTTGGGTGCAGAGACGATGAATACCTCCATGTTATTGCTCTGGAGATCGTGGATGAACCTTTGAAGTGAGGGGGCATCCTCTATGATGAATTTTCCTTTCTCACCACGGATGCCGATACTTACAAGGTTAGGGGAATTTATTGTGATCCGATGCCTTTCTCTATTGCAAACAAGCAGCAGGCACTCGAGTGCAGGGCAACTAGAGTTGATCATGCTTTGCAACGAGAAATCTGATATATCAACCTCAACAAGCGAAAGTCTCTTGACCAGTGGTAGTTCAAGTAACTCTACATAATGGTCTGGTATCTGGCAACACGCGAAGTTCACAGTGCATAGAGAACAGGAAACCGAAAGACGAACTTCGGTAGTGAGTGCGTAGATGAAGAGCATGTGTGCGATAGTTTGATAGTTTCTTTCACAAATCGTGGAAACAGGTAGTAAAACTCAAGCACCTGAAGATTGTTCAATCTGGGGGACTCAAGCCAGGCGTGGATAGTAGAGGGTATGCATTGGAGGTAGCACGCCGGTATACAAAGACGGAGAACTGCGCCCACATGGCTGTTTTTCCCTGATGCTAAGTTCCGATGTATCGTATGCGAGCAAGCTCCTCGCTGTAGGCAGAGACCCTACTGATGATCTCGACATGAACTGTTTCTAGGGCGTTAAAAAGACGACCGACAGGGATCTCACGGCAGTCAAGATTCAGAGGAGCGGTCGGCCAAACAGGACGCCAACAACGTGCGAGCATCCGAGTGCGCATGCCCTCCCTAGTGGAGAGACGGGAGATGACCTCACCGAGGATGGCGTCTGGGAGGTCGCTGATGCGGTCCTCGCCGCTTCCAGCTGCTACCGCCAAACCACCAGAGGACGGCATCGCCGGTGGCGCGAGCTTCGCCCTCTTGGTGCATGGCGCACCGGAGTGGATCTCCATCTCCGTCTCTGTTGCTGGGATCGCGCTGCCTGCGAGCGCCGCTATATGTGGCGTGGATCTGAAAAGACCAAGGAAAAGGGTGTGTCTAGGGTTTTGAGACGCCGTCCGTTCGCCTTAAATAGCCGGAGCCTGGCCTCGGGCGACGAGCCAGAGCGGCATCGCCGGAGGGGACGCCCGTCGGACCCTTGGGTTTCCGGAGCGGCGCACGTGGCGTTCACACCCGAATACGAGGAGACACCCGTCGAAACATAACTGGGGACGGGAGGGAAGGGGAGAAGATTGGAGGGATCCGTTCAAAATGATTCCGTTGACTCTATCACCAGGAGAGGCACGGTATGGCGGCCCAGACAGGTATGCTTGCGTTTTACGTGGGGTCATGTTCGTGTGTTTATAGCGGAAACCCGCGGCAGCCGCCTCATCCTTGATTCAGTGTTTCGGGTCACAGACACGGGCATGAAGCGCTCAAAAGCATGGTCGGTGGTATTACATAGAGTCACGCTAGCCTGTGACTCTATCAGACGAAGATGCACGGGCGTTTAGTCCACGGAGATGAACCTTTGTCTTACACATAGCCACGGACGTTTACTCTGCGAGGCACGGATTGGCCTATAAGAGAGACGTTGTTTTTAAAAGCTTATTTCCTTGTATTTAAGAGCACAGACGTGTAGTCCATACAGACACGGTTCCGTACTGAATTGTGTCACGCTTCTTTCTTGATAAAGGCGTCGACGTTCGTGGCTGTCTGTGTTTCAGTGTCAAGGGTCACAAGCATGGGCATACAGCCCTCAAAGGCATGGCGTGCTATTATATAGAGTCACGCACAAAGGTTTTCTGATTGTATTCCGAGTGAGTCGGTGTGCTCGGTCAAAAGGAGAGGCATGGACGTCAAGCCCTCGGAGGCATAGTTTGTTCTTACTCGGGGTCACGTTTGTGCGTTATTACGGAAACCTAATAGATTCGGGCGACTGTCCTTGTTAGAATTGTTTTCGTTGTATGATTTTAACTCAAATGCATGAAGACGACTTTCTGTGTGTCAGTGTTTCAGGTCACAGGCACGGTTTTCAAGCCCACAAATGCACAAAGGCGACTTTATATGTTTAGTAGCGTCACTGTCCTTTACGCGTGTCAGTGTTTCAGGTCAGAGGCACAGTTGTCAAGCCCACAAACGCATGTCATGTAATTATCCAGAGTCACCTTCGTGTCTCTTTGTGTTCCAAATGCATCCGTTGATTACCAGGACAGACACGGTCAGGATGTCGAGGGAGGCATGCTTGTGTTTTACGCAGAGCCACGTTCTTGCGTTGATTGCGGAAACACAACGTTTATTCAACGGGCGTCTCCACCTACTCGGGTGTGAACTACACGTGGCGCCGCCACGGAAACCCAAGGGTCCGACGGACGTCTCCTCCGGTGACGCCGGTCTGGCTCATCGCCCGAGGCCAGGCTCCGGCTATTTATGGCGGACAGACGGAGTTTCAAAACCCTAGCCACACACTCTTCCATCCTCTGCCCGCCGCCAGGCCATTCATTCCTCTTGCTACTCTCTATCCTGACCCTCTCCGCCATGGCTGGTCAGATGGAGACTACTGCGGAACCCAGTGTCCAGACACTACAGGAGATCCAGGCTGGCGAGGGTTCCTCATCTGTAAGTTCACTCTGCTTCCGCTTCATTCGTTTTTTCTTTCCTTCGGCTACTTGGTTTAGTTGTGAAACGTGAATAAGCCACACGGAGTTTCGAAACCCTAGCCACATCCCCTTCGTCCTTTTGTCCGCCTCCAGGCCATCCAGTAATCTTGCTATTCTCTATCCTGACACTCTCAGCCACGGCTGTGCAGAAGGAGACTCCTCCAGAGTGCCGTGTCCAGTCGCAGGAGAAGATCTCGGCTGGCGAGGGTTCCTCATCTGTGAGTTCGCTCTGCTTCGGCTTCATTCGTTTTTTCTTTTTTTCCGCTACTTGATTTAGTTGTGAAACATGGATCATTGTGGTGAGCTTGATCCTAATGTTGATGAGGGTGCGTCCTGCCATCAATCTGACATCTTCTCCTTTGACCAGCTAAAGAACCTATTCAATACTGTGGAAGACTTCATGAAGATATCCACGAAGTTGGACGATGAGAACAAAGCCATCATTGCACTTCTGATGGATGAGAAGGCGCAGCTCGAACTTCAGCGCGGTAAGCTGAAGCTAGAATCATACGTTATGAAGAAACAGACCGAGGACCTTCGCGCCGAGCAACCAAAAAAGAAGTCTCGCCAGACTAAGTAGACAGCAGCGACCATGATCCTCGTATCTGAAGCTGTTAAGCAGTGCACTAAAAGTTTCTTATTTTGTCTTCCGTTACCTCGTGCCGTCAGTAACTTTGATAAGAAATGTGTTTTACTTTCCTGGGTCACGTTCATTCCAAGTTTATGGGTACAGATGAACATTAACGTAATGGCCAGTTCTAGAGACGTTGTTTTTAAAAGCACGAACGTGAAGTCTCTGCAGCCAAAGTTTTTGAACCAACTAGAGTCATGTCTTGTGCACACATGAAGGCGTGGACATTCCTGCCTTTCTTTGTTTCAGTGTTTCGGGTCACAGGAAGGCATAGTCGGTGGTATTACATAGAGTCACGCTAGCCTATGACTCTATCAGACGGAGACGCACGGGCGTTTAGTGTTAAGGGTCACAGGCACGGGCATAAAACGCTCAAAGGCATGGTCGGTGGTATTACGGACACGAACTCTTGTTAATAAAAGTTCACAAGATATGAACCCTCTACGGACACAATTGCGTACTGAGTTGGGTCAAGCTTTTTTCTTGATGTTACGTATATTATTCGATAGAAGCGTGGAGGTTTGTCATTGTATGTGTCACAGTGTTAAGGTTCACAGGCATGGGCGTACAGTCCTCAAAGGCATGGTATTGTATTATATAGAGTCATGCTCGCCTGTCTTTGTGTTCCAAATGATTCCGTCCACTCGATCAGATGAAGAAGCAGGTCGTTAAGCCCACAAAGGCAAAGCCTTGTCTTACGCACAGTCACGTTCGTTCTTTAATTGCGGAGACCCAGCGGAATTGGTTCAGATGAGAACACCCACTGTTTACTCTGTGAGGCACGGAATGGCTTATTCGAGAGACGCTGGTCTGGTATATTGCTCGCACGGTCGTGAGTCCCAGAAAGTAACGGCGTGCCATTGTGTAGAATCATGTTAGTTTCTCTACGTGTTCCAAATGAATCCGTTGAACTGTCCGCGAGCACAGGCACCGCCATGAAGCCCATACAGGCATGGTTACGCTTTACACAGAGTCACATGCGTGCCTTTATTGGGGAAACCCAATGGTTTGACAGGCGTCACCTCGGATTCGGCTGTGAACGCCACATGCCGTTGCTCCGGAAACCAAGTGGTCCGACGGGCGTCTCCTCAATAAATAGTGTTGGTACCCTAGCTAATAACAACATATATCAACATTGGTCCTAGTTGCAGCTTCACAGGACCACTTATGCCACACATGGAGCACAACCTCGGTGCATGGTTTTTTTCATGTGTCTGTGTCTGGATAAATGTCTTAAGGAAAGGCTAATTGGTTCGGCCGAACACACTGCATCAGCCGAACTGGCTAGACCCTTTACCTGACACCCACACGGCCCTGGTTCGAATCCCCGTGAGGCAGTTGGAAATGCCAATTTTTTTCTATGGGTACCGACACGTGGGGTCCCCTTGTCATCCACACAAACGCGCTACCACATGTACCACATTTGGCTAAATGCACCTAGTACTCCACATCATTTTCAACTTCTTCGTCCCCTTCTCGACAAGCGCCGCCGCCGCCAGCTCCCGACGACGCCTCTCTTCGCCGCCGGATCTGCGCGGCCGCCGCCAACTCCGGCAAGTAGGTGAGATCTCCCCTCATCCCCCTCGCGAATCTTCTTCCCTTCCCAAACCGCACGCGGCTCACTCCGGGCGTGGATCTGATCCAGAAATTTTATTTGATACATGCGGTAGATGATTTGTGGATGGATATGATGGTTCTTTCATAGATTGATGGATGTCGTAGTGTAGGATCTGAGCCGTACCAGGGAAAAGAGAGGCCATGTGCAAATCAAAATGAGGCCCTATGTGTGAAAAAACAAATCAAAATAATTCATCCGTTCTTCACTATAGTATGTAGTACTGACATTGGATTGGATCTGATTGGGATTTATTAGGTAGATGATACTGGCATTGCCATTGTCATTGACATTGCTTTTTTAGGTAGATGATAGTAAACAATTTTAAAAGGCATTGCATTTTAGGTTGTCACTATGATTTATTATATGTATGATCTTTGTATTGTACTATGGTAGCGTACAATTCAACTTAGAGTTCAACATGTTCTGTGTAGAATGGAGGAAGCACCGTGTCCACTGTGCAAGTCACGGTGCCGGGCCAGCCTTTGTACAGCCACGTTGTTCGGCATCTACTTCCAGCCTACTTTTGTTTTTGCAGCGGTAACAATTTATGTGAACCTTCTGACAGTTCATTAATTTTGTTTTTTTATTGCTATTTCCACTAATGCATTGTGTTTGTTATTTGTTTTTATCTTGCACATATCGTCCTATGCAATGTGAGATTGGCATTCAATGAGCTCGTCGGAGACACCGTGACCTTCGACGCTCTTGGGAGGACCGTACACTATGCAGGTCGATAAGGGGCGAACGATAACCCAGATTAGAGGAGATGAATGGGATCGTTTCATAGCCCGCTTGCGTCTTAGTGGGGGTGAATTGATCAGCTTCTCCTTCAGAGGAGAAAGGCCCAGGATTTCTGTTATCTATCTGAATTTGATTTCCGATAGTGAGGGTTCAGATGATGATGAGAACCCACTTGATGAAGCACTCTATGCCCAAAGACTGAGGCTGAGCGGCGATGAAACGTGCAACCTCTGGGACATGCTTCCGCTACATGAAGACTACATCGGGAAGCCATTCGTGACCCGACTCACAAAGGACGAATGTTAAACAGCATCTCATGGTATGTTACTTACTGTGGTAATTACATGATATGGATGCTTAATAAGTGTACTAGTTGATATGATATGCATGTTGTAGTACTGTGATGATATGCCATGTGTAGAATTCATTTAGTGCAGAATTTTTTATGGTATGCATGTGTTGTAGTAATGCGATATATCCTTATGTAGTGTAGTAATATGCGATGATATGGTTAGTGTATGTAGTAAACTAATGATATGCTTAATTACTGTAGTAATTTGATGATTAGCGTCTAGTGTAGTGATGTGATGATATATATGCTCAGTGTTGAATCCAATGATATATGTGTCTTCAAGTGTATGATTTGCTGATAATTGCACATGACATGCACATATATCATATCAACTGTTTTCAGAAATTACCTAAGAGGTTATCTGTTAGTTGTGGCATCCAAGCCGCATGAAGAAGGCATGGCTGCTGGACTACGCCTTACCAGAACGGGCTCCATCACCACCTGTGCCTACGCAGTGGACACGGACGGTCGCACTGTCTTCAACCGGGCGGGGTGGAAGAAGTTCCTTCATGGCAAGAATCTTCGGGTAGGTCAGGGCATGCTCTCACTGTTGCGAACACCCGTCGCCGTGACTTGAGGATGATGATCACCATCAACCTCATTTAGAACTGGCTGGGCCATGTTTCGATGTGAAATGAACTTGGTATGTTAGCTCTTGTTTCCAAGTACTTGTCGTGTATTACCATACATATCTATCTATATATATCTAGGTTCAGTAAATGGGCCATGTATCGCTGTGAAATGAACTTGTTATGTTTGGGGCTTGTTTTGCTGTTGCCCGAGCGGTTATTTGAGACTTCCTCCAACTTGAAACTGTCTTGACTTGTTGTTGGATGCTTGGTGTTGTTGCTTTATTTGAGACTTCCATCAATCCTATGGATGAGAAGGCGAAGGCGAAGCTCGACCTTCAGTACGACAACCTCAAGCTGGACACATACGTTATGACAAGCTCAAGCTGGACACAGGCACGGGCATGAAGCGCTCAAAGGCATGGTCGGTAGTATTGTTACATAGACTCACGCTAGCCCGTGACTCTATCAGACGGAGATGCACAGGCATTTGGCACACAGAGCTGAACCTTTGTCTTACGCAAAGGCATCGTGTGGTATTATATAGAGTCATGTTCGCTTCTCTCTGTTTTCCGAATGATTCCGTCGACTCGTTTAGACGGAGAGGCACGGGTGAGAAGCCCATCGAGGCATACTTTACTATTAGAGAGAATCACATTCATGCGTTTATTGCGCAAACCGAACAGAATTGAGTTCTGATATGAACACTCGCTGTTTACTTTGTGAGGCAATGAGTGGCAGATTAGAGAGACACTGTTTTTGAAGCGCTCAAAAGGCATGGTCGATGGTATGACATAGGCTCACGGAGATGGACGGGCATTTAGCCCACAGAGCTAAACATTTGTCTTACGCACAGCCACAGGCGTTTTCTCTGTGAGGCACGGAATGGCCTATGCGAGGGGCACTGTTCTTAAAATGTTATTTCCTTGTATTTAAAAGCACGGACAGGAACTCCCTACGGACATGGTTCCGTATTGAGTTGCATCACCCTTCTTTCTTGATGTTATGTATATTATTTGATATAAAAGGCGTAGATGTTCGTGGGTATCCATATTTCCTTGTATTTAAAAGATAGCAACCACACGCTTTTAAACAAAGCACAAGCACAGTGGTTCCACAACAAGCACGTCTCAATTTGCAGAAGCAGCACTGTCGTGATTCTACAGGACGCTATGTTCTAGGCTGTGCACCATGTTGCCACCCAAACGTTCACCACAGGGTCATGGACATACACAGAGGAAGTGACGTGCAGCGATAACAGACGCAGAGCCTTACAGGTACAAGAGGCACGAGGAGGCATGTAGATTAACATCACCACAAATGAAACAGATTATACATGCGCACCCATATAGAGAGATGCATAAAAAGTGGACTACAAGAGATAAACTAAGTTGGTAATACTAAACGATCGATGGTATTAATTAATAATGGAAATTTACGACAGGCATAGAATATTAGAGTCAAATTTATAGTAGACCACACACAATAAATAGAAGTCTTGATCATGATAGATCGACTGGGTCACTGGAAACTCAAAAGTAGCAGTAGCTAGCATAAATATATAGAACTTGCCTCCAAGCATGTGGGATGTGGCTTGCAGCAAATGAACGGAGAGCCAAGGCAAGGACCTAATCAAGGCGCCCGGGCTTGTGCCCTTGATGGTCCAGAGGTTGGACGAGAAGTGGGGGCGGCGTCAGCGAGGTGGATGTGCTCCTGAACGAGCTTCACCAAAGTTTGCCTGTGGTCAAAGTAGGCCGCCATGGTCGACTCGTGGACGGCGCTGTAGGTGTCCTCGTAAACAATCTGTCCGTAGATCTAGATGAACTTGTCGATGTCTTCATGCATGATGAGGCACTGCGCGGCGAGAGCGACCTCCAGGTGGTCCTCCGGCGGCGTGCCGACCGGGAGCTGCAGGGCCATCAGCGCGCGAAAGAGATCGTTCCCATGGAGTCCGGCGAGCCGGGTCATGGAAGCTGAGGCGGAGGCTCGGCCTTTACGGAGGCGACACATGGAATGGAGGCGAGCAGTCAGGTCCTTCACCTTGCTGTTGGCGAAGCTGAACTTGTGGATGAAGTCTTCCAGTGCACCTTGAGCCAGGCGGCGAAGCTGGCGTCGAAGAAGGAACGCGTCGTGGCGGACATCAGCATCCCCAAGAGGCGCTGCAGCGCGTTGGGCTGCGGGTTGCTCTCCCTGACCACCTCGATAAGACGTACGGTGGTCGCCTGAATCGCCTCCATGGCCGATCTCTCACCGTCTCGCTCTTTCTCTGATTGCCAGATAGTTGGATCGGAGTAGAAGAAGATGGATGGTGACGCTTTTAAGCAAAGCACAAGCACAGCGGTTCCATGACAAGCACGTCTCGATTTGCAGAAACAACACTGTCATGGTTCTACAAGACACTGTGTTCTAGACTGTGCAGCGTGTTTCCACCCAAAACGTTCACCACAGAGTCATGGAAATGCACAAAGGAAGTTTCGTGCAGTGACAGCAGACGCACAGTCTTACAGGTACAAGAGCCACACCCGCCTCTGTATTGTAAAATACTTCAGCTAACGAGTTATTTGGAGAGGTACGGCCGTCACATCACACGTGACTGCGTGTTCCAGATGATTTTAGTCGCTCGCTCTATTCACAAAAGGAAATCCAAACATACAGATGGTGCACAAAAACATGAAAACTTGATAGTTTTTTGAGCTTTTGAGTTGCTTCACGGCTGAAGAGCACAAAAACAAGTTCCTGACAACCTTACAGACAATGGATAAAGTACAAAAGCTGGAAGTCCAAACTGGAAAGCACGCAACAACACCTATCTCTGGTAACCGGATAACCGTTTTCAACATCCACAGGTCAATGGATCCAGCAAATCCATGATTGGACACTGGTTTGTCCAGATGTGTACTTTTAAATCCAAGTTCATATGCCTACAATACCCTGACAATATAAGATGAGCACGTCTAGAAGCCTTGTTGCCCCATTGAAGCACCTCTTCTTGATGTTCATAAAATCCTTCAGTGATGTTGTCTGGGGGGAGAGAAACTTAAGCCACATAGTCTCTAACTCCTTTGCGTTCCAAACAAAGAACGTTGCAAATTCAATGTTTTTTTTGCAGTGTACATATTTTTCCAGCGTTACTGTCTTCAGGCGAATGTCATGCTGTTTGAGAAACACCCGGTGCTTGTGGCGCCACCTATTTGTTACACCTTCCTCACGGCATACTCCTGCCTGAAAATGCATGAAGAGTGAGAATACTCGAGGACTACAAAGGGGGATAGAGGACTCCAATATAGTACGCTATGCATTGTATGCGCTTTCAGTGTGTCTGGAAATCGTTACCTCGATAAACAGGTTCTCTAGGCTAAGAAAGCATCGCATCAAGGCAACAACCTTGTTCAGATTTAATGACATGTGGATAAGCAGGGTCTTCATCGATTGAACCGCCATTGATAGGCTGACTACAAACAAAGCCTGCGTCAAGCACATATCATAAAATTAGCTGGATAAAAAGGTCGCGTGACATGAAACTTTGGCACTGCAAGGAATGCAAGTAAAGAGTATAGTGCAAAAGGTGAGTACCTCGATAACTGTAGAGCCAAAAACAATCTTGGATTCAGGAAATCCTTCATAAAAATTAACCAAATACTCAAGCTTAGGTGCAGAAAAGACAGTTATCTGCAAGTGCCAGCTCTGAATATCGTGAATCAATCGTTTAAGTGAGGGCGCATCCTCAACAAGGAGTTCACCATTCTCATAAAGGATACAGATGACTTCAACTTTGCCTGAGTTTATTCTGATGCAGTGGTCCAAGTTATTGCAAACCAGCAGGAGACACTCGAGGGTAGGGCAACCATGGCTGATTATGCTTTCCAGTGAGATGTCTGATATATCAACTTCCAAAAACGAAAGCCTCTTGAGGAGTGGAAGATTAAATGATCGTGCATACTTATCAGGTATCTGGCAAAGAGCAAATGTGACGGTGTGCAGTGAGGAGGAACACAGCAGCGTGGAAGTCGGTGGTGAGGGCGTGGACGAAGAGATTTCATGTGGTAGTGTGATGGTTTTTCCCACAAAACGTGGGAACATGTAATAGAACTCAAGAACCTGGAGATTCTTCAGTCTTGGGGATCAAAGCCAGGCGTCAACTGTAGAGGGTCTGCAGTATAGGTAGCACGCCAGAATGCAGAGACAATGAACTGTGCCCCCATAAACAGAGAGGATGGCTTTCGGAAGGCACGAACCATCAACGTCAGGTTGAAAACTACACCGAGTTCCAAAATATCTAATGCGAATGACATCTTTACTAGGGAGCATGGACAGTATGCCGATATGAACTGTTTCTAGGGGCTTAAAAAGACGACCGACAGGGATCTCACTACAGTCGAGATTGAGAGGAGCGGTGCGCCAAACAGGGCACCACCGATGTGCGAGGATTTGAGTGCGAACTCCTTCCTTAGTGGACAAACGGGATATGATCTCACCGAGGACACCGTCCGGGAGGTCGCTGATGCGGTCCGGACCAGCATGCTCTTCTTGATCCTCGGATCCAGTAGGCGCACCCTCGCCGCTTCCAGCCACTACAGCCAAACCACCAGAGGAAGGCGTCACCGGTGGCGCGAGCCTCGCCCTCTTGGTGCTCGGGGCACCGGAGTTGACCTCCCTCTCCGTCTCCATTGCTGGGATCGCGCCGCCTGCGAGTGCCGCTTTATGTGGCGTGGATCTGGACAGACGGTGGATCTGGAGAAATGGACTAGCCTGTCAATCCACGAAACGACTTAAATACCCACGACGAGGAGCGGAGGGGTCCAGATTAATTACTTCTTCTATTTTTCTTTCTGACAGGAGGACCCCGGTTGAGTACTACTTGTAGCAAGTCAATGGTAGATGGGTGCTTGAAACATTAAATAAAACCACGACTTTCAAGGTACGAAATGCACTGTTGCACATGCATACCAGGCACGGGCGTGCCCCTCAGTGCTTTAATTATTCACGTCACACATTCACTAGAAGAATTTGTTCGACGCCGGAAGCACGGTGGACTCGGTAGAAAAGAGAGGCACGCACGTGACGCCCACTAAGGCATGGGCTAGCACTCTCTGCAGCCACGGTTATGTACGTTTGTGACTCTCTGTGTTTCAGTCATTAGGGTCACAGGCACAGGCGTCAAATCCACAAAGGCATCGTGTGGTATTATATAGAGTCATGTTCGCTTGTGTTTGTGTTCCGAATGATTCTGTTGACTCGTTCAGACGGAGAAGCACGGACGAGCAGCCCATGGAGGCATACTTTAGTATTAGGCAGGGTCACAATCATGCGTTTATTGCGCATGGTCGATGGTATTACACAGAGTCATGCTCGCCTGTGAGACTCGACCAGACGGAGATGCACGACCGTCTAGCCCATGGAACTGAAACTTTGTCTTACGCACAGCCACGGGCGTTTACTCTATGAAGCACAATATTGCCTATATGAGAGACGCTAATTTTAAAAGCTCATTTCCTTGTATTTAAAAGCATAGGCATTATGTCCATATAGACACGGTTCAGTACCGAGTTGCGTCACGCTTCTTTCTTGATAAGGACGTCGACATTCCTGGCTATCTGTGTTTCAGTGTCAAGGGTCACAAGCACGGGCATACATCCCTCAAAGGAATGGCGTGCTATTATATAGAGTCACACACAAAGGTTTTCTGATTGTGTTCCGAATGAGTCGGTGGACTCGGTCAAAAGGAGAGGCACGGCCGTCCAGCACATGGAGGCATGGTTCGTTCCTACCCGGAGACACGTTTGTGCGTTTATTACGGGAACCTAGTTGAATTGGGCGACTGTCCTTGTTACAATTGTTTTCGTTGTAAGATTTTTAACTCAAATTCATGAAAGGCGACTTTGTATGTTTAGTAGGATCACGATCCTTTATGCACGAAGACGACATTTTGTGTGTCAGTGTTTCAGGTCACAGGCACGGTTATCAAACTCACAAACGCATGACGTGTAATTATCCAGAGTCACCTTGGTGTCTCTTTGTGTTCCAAATGCATCCGTTGACTATATTACCAGGACAGGCACGGTCGGGATGGCGATGGAGGCATGCTTGTGTTTTGTGCGGAGCCACGTTCGTGCGTTGATTACGGAAACACAACGTTTCGACGGGCGTCTCCACGTATTCGGGTGTGAACGCCACGTGGCGCCGCCACAGAAACCCAAGGGTCCGACGGACGTCTCCTCCGGTGACGCCGTTCTGGCTCGTCGCCCGAGGCCAGGCTCCGGCTATTTAAGGCGGACGGACGGCGTCTCGAAACCCTAGCCACACCCTCTTTCTTGGACTGTCCAGATCCACGCCACATAAAGCAGCGCTCGCAGGCGGCGCGATCCCAGCAATGGAAACGGAGAGGGAGGTCAACTCCGGTGCCCCGAGCACCAAGAGGGCGAGGCTCGCGCCACCGGCGACGCCTTCCTCTGGTGGTTGGGCGGTAGCGGCTGGAAGCGGCGAGGGTGCGCCTACTGGATCCGAGGATCAAGAAGAGCAGTCTGCTCCGGACCGCATCAGCGACCTCTCGGACGGTGTCCTCGGTGAGATCATATCCCGTCTGTCCACTAAGGAAGGCGTTCGCACTCAAATCCTCGCACGTCGAGGCGCCCTGTTTTGCGCGCCGCTCCTCTGAATCTGGACTGCCGTGAGATCCCTGTCCCATGTCTTTTTTACCCTCTAGATCAAGTACATTTCGAGATGGTCACCACGAACTCCGCCACACCGGAGGAACTCGTCCGCGTAACATACACTGGAACTTTTTTTAGAGGAGCACATGTCGGTGAAGATAATTCCTATGATGATTCATACCTTCCAGAGGCCATCCTCTCCGGGCGTCGGAGTGCAGTTCGCCGCCTCTGCATTCCGGCGTCCTACCTCCACTGCAGGCACTCCACAGTCGGCGACTGGTTTCGATCCCCAAGACTGAACAATCTCCAGGTGCTCGAGTTTTACTACCTGTTCCCACCATGCTTGAGACAACATGACATAGGGCCATTCTCATGCCCTTCACTCATGCCATCACCACCAGCATTAAACCCTCAGATTTCCTCCTCTCTCCAAACCATTGCCTTTCCTCTTTTCAAGTTACCAGAAAATTATGTACGGGTGCTTAAACTACCACTGCTCGGGAGACTCTCGCTAGTAGATATTGATGTATCAGACGTCTCGTTACAAAGCATCATCAACTCTACTTCTCCTACACTTGAGTCTCTGCTGCTTGTTTGGACAGTCAGGCACCATTGCATCAGAATAAACTCATCTAACCTTATAACCATCGGCATTTCTGGTTACTATGGGAAAATTGTTATAGAAGATGCCTCGTCACTTCAACGGTTGCTTTATGATGGTGATTGCAAAAAGTTGCGGATAGTTATCACCTCTGCACCTAAACTGCAGGTCATGGGCAAATTATCTAATATTTTCTATGAATCCGGCGTCACAAATGACCATATAATTATTCAGGTACTGACTTTCAACAATACTTTCACCTCCATTCATTGGTACGAACAAGTTCCATGCAATTCAACCTTTACTCTACTAATATTGTGTTTTATTCTACATGAAGTGTTTGCCGACAGTCAGCACATCCACATGTGGTAGATGATTTGTTGATGGATATGATGGTTCTTTGATAGATTGATGGATGTCGTAGTGTAGGATCTGAGCCGTACCAGGGAAAAGAGAGGCCCTGTGCAAGTCAAAATGAGGCCCTATGTGTGAAAAAATAAATCAAAATAATTCATCCGTTCTTCACTATAGTATGTAGTACTGACATTGGATTGGATCTGATTGGGATTTATTAGGTAGATGATACTGGCACTGCCATTGTCATTGGCATTGCTTTTTTAGGTAGATGATAGTAAACAGTTTTAATAGGCATTGCATTTTAGGTTATCACTATGATTTATTATATGTATGATCTTTGTATTGTACTATGGTAGCGTACAATTCAACTTAGAGTTCAACATGTTCTGTGTAGAATGGAGGAAGCACCGTGTCCACTGTACAAGTCACGGTGCCGGGCCAGCCTTTGTACTGCCACGCTGTTTGGGATCTACTTCCAGCCTACTTTTGTTTTTGCAGCGGTAACAATTTATATGAACCTTCTGACAGTTCATTAATTTTGTTTTTTTATTGCTATTTCCACTAATTCATTGTGTTTGTTATTTGTTTTTATCTTGCACAGATCGTCCCATGCAATGTGAGATTGGCATTCAATGAGCTCGTCGGAGACACCATGACCTTCGACGCTCTTGGGGGGGCCGTACACTATGCAGGTCGATAAGGGGCGAACGATAACCCAGATTGAAGGAGATGAATGGGATCGTTTCATCGCCCGCTTGCGTCTTAGTGGGGGTGAATTGATCAGCTTCTCCTTCAGAGGAGAAAGGCCCAGGATTTCTGTTATCTATCTGAATTTGATTTCCGATAGTGAGGATGAAGTTCATGAGGAGGACGATGGTGAGGATTCAGATGATGATGAGAACCCACTTGATGAAGCACTCTATGCCCAAAGACTGAGGCTGAGCGGCGATGAAACGTGCAACCTCTGGGACATGCTTCCGCTACGTGAAGACTACATCGGGATGCCATTCGTGACCCACCTCACAAAGGACGAATGTTAAACAGCATCTCATGGTATGTTACTTACTGTGGTAATTACATGATATGGATGCTTAATAAGTGTACTAGTTGATATGATATGCATGTTGTAGTACTGTGATGATATGCCATGTGTAGAATTCATTTAGTGCAGAATTTTTTATGGTATGCATGTGTTGTAGTAATGCGATATATCCTTATGTAGTGTAGTAATATGCGATGATATGGTTAGTGTACGCAGTAAACTAATGATATGCTTAATTACTGTAGTAATTTGATGATTAGCGTCTAGTGTAGTGATGTGATGATATATATGCTCAGTGTTGAATCCAATGATATATGTGTCTTCAAGTGTATGATTTGCTGATAATTGCACATGACATGCTCATATATCATATCAACTGTTTTTAGAAATTACCTAAGAGGTTATCTGTTAGTTGTGGCATCCAGCCGCATGAAGAAGGCATGGCTGCCGGACTACGCCTTACCAGAACGGGCTACATCACCACCTGTGCCTACGCAGTGGACACAGACGGTCGCACTGTCTTCAACCGGGCGGGGTGGAAGAAGTTCCTTCATGGCAAGAATCTTCGGGTAGGTCAGGGCATGCTACTCACTGTTGCGAACACCCGTCGCCATGAATTGAGGATGATGATCACCATCAACCTCATTTAGAACTGGCTGGGCCATGTTTCGATGTGAAATGAACTTGGTATGTTAGCTCTTGTTTCCAAGTACTTGTCGTGTATTACCGTACCTATCTATCTATATATATCTAGGTTCAGTAAATGGGCCATGTATCGCTGTGAAATGAACTTGTTATGTTTGGGGCTTGTTTTGCTGTTGCCCCAGCGGTTATTTGAGACTTCCTCCAACTTGAAACTGTCTTGACTTGTTGTTGGATGCTTGGTGTTGTTGCTTTATTTGAGACTTCCATCAATCCTATGGATGAGAAGGCGAAGGCGAAGCTCGACCTTCAGTACGACAAGCTCAAGCTGGACACATACGTTATGACAAGCTCAAGCTGGACACATGCACGGGCATGAAGCGCTCAAAGGCATGGTCGGTAGTATTTTTACATAGACTCACGCTAGCCCGTGACTCTATTAGACGGAGATGCACAGGCATTTGGCCCATAGAGCTGAACCTTTGTCTTACGCAAAGGCATCATGTGGTATTATATAGAGTCATGTTCGCTTGTGTCTATTTTCCGAATGATTCCGTCGACTTGTTTATACGGAGAGGCACGGGTCAGAAGCCCAGCGAGGCGTACTTTACTATTAGAGAGAGTCATGTTCATGCGTTTATTGCGCAAACCGAATAGAATTGGGTTCTGATATGAACACTCGTTGTTTACTTTGTGAGGCAATGAGTGGCAGATTAGAGAGACACTGTTTTTGAAGCACTCAAAAGGCATGGTCGATGGTATTACATAGGCTCACGGAGATGGACGGGCATTTAGCCCACAGAGCTAAACCTTTGTCTTACGCACAGCCACAGGCGTTTTCTCTGTGAGGCACGAAATGGCCTATGTGAGGGGCGCTGTTTTTAAAATCTTATTTCCTTGTATTTAAAAGCACGGACGTGAACTCCCTACGAACACGGTTCCGTATTGAGTTGCCTCACCCTTCTTTCTTGACGTTACGTACATTATTTGATATAAAAGGCGTAGACGTTCGTGGCTATCTATATTTTCTTGTATTTAAAAGATAGCGACGGCACGCTTTTAAACAAAGCACAAGCACAGTGGTTCCACGACAAGCACGTCTCAATTTGCAGAAACAGCACTGTCGTGATTCTACAGGACGCTATGTTCTAGGCTGTGCACCATGTTTCCACCCAAACGTTCACCACAGGGTCATGGACATACACAGAGGAAGTGCCGTGCAGTGATAACAGACGCATAGTCTTACAGGTACAAGAGGCACGAGGAGGCATGTAGATTAACATCACCACAAATGAAACAGATTATACATGCGCACGCATATAGAGAGATGCATAAAAAGTGGACTACAAGAGATAAACTAAGTTGGTAATACTAAACGATCGATGGTATTAATTAATAATGGAAATTAACGACAGGCATACAATATTAGAGTCAAATTTATAGTAGAGCACACACAATAAATAGAAGTCCTGATCATGATAGATCAACTGTGTCACTGGAAACTCAAAAGTAGTAGTAGCTAGCATAAATATATAGAACTTGTCTCCAAGCATGTGGGATGTGGCTTGCAGCAAATGAGCGGAGAGCCAAGGCAAGGACCTAATCAAGGCGCCCGGGATTGTGCCCTTGATGGTCCAGAGGTTGGACGAGAAGTGGGGACGGCATCAGCGAGGTGGATGTGCTCCTGAACGAGCTTCGCCAAAGTTTGCCTGTGGTCGAAGTAGGCCGCCATGGTCGACTCGTGGACGGCGCTGCAGGTGTCGTCGTAAACAATCTGTCCGTAGACCTGGCTGAACTTGTCGATGTCATCATGCATGATGAGGCGCTGCGCGGCGAGAGCGACCTCCAGGTGGTCCTCCGGCGACGTGCCGACCGGGAGCTGCAGGGCCATCAGTGCGCGAAAGAGATCGTTCCCATGGAGGCCGACGAGCCGGGTCGCGGAAGCCGAGGCGGAGGCTCCGCCTTTACGGAGGCGACGAATGGAATGGAGGCGAGCGGTCAGGTCCTTCACCTTGCTGTTGGCGAAGCTGAACTTGTGGATGAAGTCTTCTAGTCACCCTTGAGCCAGGTGGCGAAGCTGGCGTCGAAGAAGGAATGCGCCATGGCAGACATCAGCAGCCCCTGGAGGCGCTGCAGCGCGTTGGGCTGCGGGTTGCTCTCCCTGACCACCTCGATAAGACGTACGGTGGTCGCCTGAATCGCCTCCATGGCCGATCTCTCACCGTCTTGCTCTTGCTCTGATGGCCAGATAGTTGGATCGGAGTAGAAGAAAATGGATGGTGACGCTTTTAAGCAAAGCACAAGCACAGCGGTTCCACGACAAGCACGTCTCGATTTGCAGAAACAGCACTCTCATGGTTCTACAAGACACTATGTTCTAGACTGTGCAGCGTGTTTCCACCCAAAACGTTCACCATAGAATCACGGAAATGCACAAAGGAAGTGCCGTGCGGTACCAACAGACGCACAGTCTTATAGGTACAAGAGGCACGCCCGCCTCTGTATTGTAAAATACTTCAGCTAACGAGTTATTTCAAGAGGCACGGCAGTCACATCACACGTGACTGCGTGTTCCAGATGATTTTAGTCGCTCGCTCTATTCACAAAAGGAAATCCAAACATACAGACGGTGCACAAAAACATGAAAACTTGATAGTTTTTGAGCTTGTGAGTTGCTTCACGGCTGAAGAGCACAAAAACAAGTTTCTGACAACCTTACAGACAATGGATAAAATACAAGCTGGAAGTCCAAACTGGAAAGCACGCAACAACACCTATCTCTGACAGCCGGATAACCGTTTTCAACATCCATAGGTCCATGGATTCGGCAAATCCATGACTGGACACTGGTTTGTCCAAATGTGTACTTTTAAATCCAAGCACATATGCATACAATACCCTGACAATATAAGATGAGCACGTCTAGAAGCCTTGTTGCCCCATTGAAGCACCTCTTCTTGATGTTCATAAAATCCTTCAGTGATGTTGTCTGGGGGGGGGGGAGAGAAACTTAAGCCTCATAGTCTCTAACTCCTTTGTGTTCCAAACAAAGAACGTTGCAAATTCAATGTTTTTGTTGCAGTGTACATATTTTTCCAGCGTTACTGTCTTCAGGCGAATGTCATGCTGTTTGAGAAACACCCGGTGCTTGTGGCGCCACTTATGTGTTACACCTTCCTCGCGGCATACTCCTCCCTGAAAATGCATCAAGAGTGAGAATACTAGAGGACTACAAAGGGAGATAGAGGACTCCAATATAGTACGCTATGCATTGTATGCGCTTTCAATGTGTCTGGAAATCGTCACCTCGGTAAACAGGTTCTCTAGGCTTGGAAAGCATCGCATCAAGGCAACAACCTTGTTCAGATTTAATGACATGTGGATAAGCAGGGTCTTCACAGATTGAACCGCCATTGATAGGCTGACTACAGACAAAGCCTACGTCAAGCACGTATCATAAAATTAGCTGGATAAAAAGGTCGCGTGACATGAAACTTCGGCACTGCAAGGAATGCAAGTAAAGAGTATAGTGCAAAAGGTGAGTACCTCGATAACTGTAGAGCCAAAAACAATCTTGGATTCAGGAAATTCTACATAAAAATTACCCAAACACTCAAGCTTAGGTGCAGAAAAGACAGTTATCTGCAAGTGCCGGCTCTGAATATCGTGAATCAATCGTTTAAGTGAGGGCGCATCCTCAACAAGGAGTTCACCATTCTCACAAAGGATACAGATGACTTCAACTTTGCCTGAGTTTATTCTGATGCAGTGGTCCAAGTTATTGCGAACCAGCAGGAGACACTCGAGGGCAGGGCAACCATGGCTGATTATGCTTTGCAGTGAGACGTCTGATATACCAACTTCCAAAAACGAAAGCCTCTTGAGGAGTGGAAGATTAAATGATCGTGCATACTTATCAGGTATCTGGCAAAGAGCAAATGTGACGGTGTGCAGCGAGGAGGAAAACAGCAGCGTGGAAGTCGGTGGTGAGGGCGTGGACGAAGAGATTTCATGTGGTAGTGTGATGGTTTTTCCCACAAAACGTGGGAACATGTAATAGAACTCAAGAACCTGGAGATTTTTCAGTCTTGGGGATCAAAGGCAGGCGTCAACTGTAGAGGGTCTGCAGTGGAGGTAGCATGCCGGAATGTAGGGACGATGAACTGTGCCCCCATAAACAGAGAGGATGGCTTTCGGAAGGCACGAACCATCAGCGTCAGGTTAAAAACTACACCGAGTTCCAAAATATCTAATGCGAATGACATCTTTACTGGGGAGCATGGACAGTATGCCGATATGAACTATTTCTAGGGGCTTAAAAAGACGACCGACAGGGATCTCACTACAGTCAAGATTGAGAGGAGCGGTGCGCCAAATAGGGCGCCACCGATGTGCGAGGATTTGAGTGCGAACTCCTTCCTTAGTGGACAAATGGGATATGATCTCACCGAGAACACCGTCCGGGAGGTCGCTGATGCGGTCCGGACCAGCATGCTCTTCTTGATCCTCGGATCCAGTAGGCGCACCCTCGCCGCTTCCAGCCACTACCGCCAAACCACCAGAGGAACGCGTCGCCGGTGGCGCGAGCCTTGCACTCTTGGTGCTCGTGGCACCGGAGTTGACCTCCCTCCCCGTCTCCATTGCTGGGATCGTGCCGCCTGCGAGCGCCGCTTTATGTGGCGTGGATCTGGACAGACGGTGGATCTGGAGAAATGGACTAGCCTGTCAATCCACGAAACGACTTAAATACCCACAACGAGGAGCAAGTCAATGGTAGATGGGTGCTTGAAACATTAAATAAAACTACAACTTTCAAGGTACGAAATGCACTGTTGCACACGCAGACCAGGCACGGGCGTGCCCCTCAGTGCTTTAATTATTTACGGCACACATTCACTAGAAGAATCTATTCGACGCCGGAAGCACGGTGGACTCAGTAGGAAAGAGAGGCACGCACGTGACGCCCACTAAGGCATGGGCTAGCACTCTCTGCAGCCACGGTTATGTACGTTTGTGACACTCTGTGTTTCAGTCATTAGGGTCACAGGCACAGGCGTCAAATCCACAAAGGCATCGTGTGGTATTATATAGAGTCATCTTCGCTTGTGTTTCTGTTCCGAATGATTCAGTCGACTCGTTCAGACAGAGAAGCACGGACGAGCAGGCCATGGAGGAAACTTTAGTATTAGGCAGGGTCACAATCATGCCCTTATTGCACATGGTCGATGGTATTACACAGAGTCATGCTCGCCTGTGAGACTCGACCAGACGGAGATGCACGACCGTCTAGCCCACGGAACTGAACCTTTGTCTTACGCACAGCCACGGGCGTTTACTCTATGAAGCACAATATTGCCTATATGAGAGACGCTAATTTTAAAAGTTCATTTCCTTGTATTTAAAAGCATAGACATTAAGTCCATACAGACACGGTTCAGTACCGAGTTGCGTCACGCTTCTTTCTTGATAAGGACGTCGATGTTTGTGGCTATCTGTGTTTCAGTGTCAAGGGTCACAAGCACGGGCATACATCCCTCAAAGGCATGGCGTGCTATTATATAGAGTCACGCACAAAGGTTTTCTGATTGTGTTCCGAATGAGTCGGTGGACTCGGTCAAAAGGAGAGGCACGGACGTCCAGCACACGGAGGCATGGTTCGTTCCTACCCGGAGTCACGTTTGTGCGTTTATTACGGAAACCTAGTAGAATCGGGCGACTGTCCTTGTTACAATTGTTTTCATTTTAAGATTTTTAACTCAAATGCATGAAAGGCGACTTTGCATGTTTAGTAGTGTCACGATCCTTTATGCACGAAGACGACTTTTTGTGTGTCAGTGTTTCAGGTCACAGGCACAGTTGTCAAACTCACAAACGCATGACGTGTAATTATCCAGAGTCACCTTGGTGTCTCTTTGTGTTCCAAATGCATCCGTTGACTATATTACCAGGACAGGCATGGTCGGGATGGCGATGGAGGAATGCTTGTGTTTTGTGCGGAGCCACGTTCGTGCGTTGATTGCGGAAACACAACATTTCGATGGGCGTCTCCATGTATTCGGGTGTGAACGCCACGTGCCGTCGCCACGGAAACCCAAGGGTCCGACGGGCGTCTCATCCGGTGACGCCGGTCTGGCTCTTCGCCCGAGGCCAGGCTCCGGCTATTAAAGGCGGACGGGCGGCGTCTCGAAACCCTAACCACACCCTCTTTCTTGGACTGTCCAGATCCACACCACATAAACCGGTGCTCGTAGGCGGCGCGACCCCAGCAATGGAAACGGAGAGGGAGGTCAACTCCGGTGCCCCGAGCACCAAGAGGGCGAGGCTCGCGCCACCGGCAACGCCTTCCTCTGGTGGTTTGGCGGTACCGGCTGGAAGCGGCGAGGGTGCGCCTACTGGATCCAAGGATCAAGAAGAGCAGTCTGGTCCGAACCGCATCAGCGACCTCCCGGACGGTGTCCTCGGTGAGATCATATCCCGTCTGTCCACTAAGGAAGGCGTTCGCACTCAAATCCTCGCATGTCGGGGCGCATGTTTGGCGCGCCGCTCCTCTGAATCTGGACTGCCGTGAGATCCCCGTCCCACGTCTTTTTAACCCTCTAGATCAAGTACATTTCGAGTTGGTCACCGCGAACTCCGCCACACCGGAGGAACTCGTCCGCGTAACAAACACTGGAACTTTTTTTAGAGGAGAACATGTCGGTGAAGATAATTCCTATGATGATTCGTACCTTCCAGAGGCCATCCTCTCCGGGCGTCGGAGTGCAGTTCGCCGCCTCTGCATTCCAGCGTCCTACCTCCACTGCAGGCACTCCACAGTCGACGACTGGCTTCGATCCCCAAGACTGAACAATCTCCAGGTGCCCGAGTTTTACTACCTGTTCCCACCATGCTTGAGACAACATGACATAGGGCCATTCTCATGCCCTTCGCTCATGCCATCACCACCAGCATTAAACCCTTAGATATCCTCCTCTCTCCAAACCATCGCCTTTGCTCTTTGCAAGTTACCAGACAATTATGTACGGGTGCTTAAACTACCACTGCTCGGGAGACTCTCGCTAGTAGATGTTGATGTATCAGACGTCTCATTAGAAAGCATCATCAGCTCTACTTCTCCTACACTTGAGTCTCTGCTGCTTGTTTGGACAGTCAGGCCCCATTGCATCAGAATAAACTCACCTAACCTTATAAGCACCGGCATTTCTGGTTACTATGGGAAAATTGTTATAGAAGATGCCTCGTCACTTCAACGGTTGCTTTGTGATGGTGATTGCAAAAAGTAGCGGATAGTTATCACCTCTGCACCTAAACTGCAGGTCATGGGCAAATTATCTAATATTTTCTGTGAATCCGGCATCACAAATGACCGTATAATTATTCAGGTACTGACTTTCAACAATACTTTCACCTCCATTCATTGGTACGAACAAGTTCCATGCAATTCAACCTTTACTCCACTAATATTATGTATTATTCTACATGAAGTGTTTGCCGACAGTCAGCACATCCACGGCGGTTCATTCTATCAGGACGTTGTCTATCAGCATGGATTATGACCTGCACGCAGTCTTTTCCTTGGTGGAACACTTCCGAAGCTTGGAAAACTTGTATATCGTGGTGATGCTTCTCACACAAATTGTAAAGCACATACCATGCATGGTGTAGAACTCCATTAAAAAAAAACATCACTTACATTTGTATGTAATGGACAAAGGTGTATATAGTCATGGACCAGTATTAGGACAAAACTAAAAAAAGCTTTTATTACAACAGAGGTTATAAAATTATTCCTTCACTTGCTCTCCCAGCAGAATCACTCTTTATGGAGCTTAACCATTTTAAATCTTCATGTTTATTCAGCAAATAGCCTCTAATGAAGAAAGTCTTGCGAATGACTGTTCTAGCAAGCACCGTCATGATGTTTGTTTGAAGTCACTGATGTTGGAAAGCTATGTTCAATGCGAGAAAAGCATTCGATTTGCGACATTCTTTATTCTCAACGCAGCACAGCTGCAGACTATGAGGATCAAATTTCTTCTTCACGAAGACTTCACAGAAGAATTCTACAAATAGCAACAAGACGTGCTTCAGTGGGACAAAAAGGCTTCTAAACATGCTTGCCTTAGGTTGTCGCCAAGGTGCAACCACGGGAACTTGGATCTAAGGCACGCATGTGTTGAGCACCTGGATTTAAAGGATCCATTCACTTGTAAGCGCTGAAAACAGTGCTGCAGTGAGATGTTGCCGCCACTTTCCGGTTTGTAATTTACGTTGGTGTGGTGAAACAATGCCCGTACCTTTTTTGCTCAATTTGTAACGTTGCCAACAGCAAACTCGGTATTTCGGTCTTTTGCTCATGCTGTACATTTCATTAACTAAAAGGGCTTCAAGTCTCTGCAGCCGCGGCTATGTACATTTGTGACTTTCTGTGTTTCAGTGATAAGGGTCACACGCACGGGTGTCAAATCCGCAAAGGCATCGTGTGGTATTATATAGAGTCATGTTCCCTTGTGCTAGCGTTTGTGTTCTGAATGATTCAGTGAACCACGGTTTGTCAGCAAACACACAGGCGATCATGCCTTCGTAGAAAAGTGATTCAAGACGCACTGTTCTACCTGTCACACGGGCACGACCATGGCAAACGCACGGTTTGCCACGAACCACACAACGGCCATGAAGTGATACGACGCGCACTGTTCTACATGCCACACAGGCACGCCCGTGATTCCACGTGCTTCAGTAGCACGTAAAGACGCAATTCTTTCACAGGAAACGCCGGGAACCTACTGTCAGGCACTATATCCATTTGTAAAACAGAAACGCAAACACAACCGTGACCCGTTTTGTTTGAAATCCTTGCATCACAGAAGCACCGCGTGAAGGCACATGAAGTACGGTTGGACACGCATCGCAAGCACGGTTATGCACATGAGGTACAGTTAGGCACAGTGCAGGGACATAATTGCAGGTGTCACCGCTGTTGCGCGTTTTTTAAAAGCACGGGCTTGCACTCTCTGTGTTTCAGTGTTTCAGTCATTAGGGTCACAGCCACGGGCGTCAAATCCACAAAAGCATCATGTGGTATTAAATAGAGTCATGTTCACTTGTGTTCGTGTTCCGAATGATTCAGTCGACTCGTTCAGACGGAGAAGCACGGACGAGCAGCCCATGGAGGCATACTTTAGTATTAGGCAGAGTCATGTTCATTCGTTTATTATGCAAACTGTACATTTCATTAGCTAAACGGGCTTGAAGTCTCTGCAGCCACGGTTATGTGCGTTTGTGACTTTCTGTATTTTAGTGATAAGGGTCGTTGACACGGGCATCAAATCCACAAAGGCATCATGTGGTATTATATAGAGTCATGTTCGCTTGTGTCTGTTTTCCGAATGATTCCGTCAACTCGTTTAGACGGAGAGGCACGAACGAGAAGCCCATGGAGGCATACTTGAGTATTAGGCAGAGTCACGTTCGTGCGTTTACTGCAGAAAAATAACAGAATTGGATTCAGATGTGAACCCTCACTGTTTACTTTGTGAGGCAATCAATGACCGATCCGAGAGACACTGTCCTTAAAAGCACGGTAAAGAACTCTCTGCAACCACGGTTCTGTACCAAAGAGCCACTGTCAAACGCATGGAAGTCATGCAACGAGGGCCACACTTTTAGTAGTAGAAAAAGCACTTTATTAGCTGGCGTAGCTCCTTTGCTACGCGCACAGTAGGGTGGCTGTGGAACGCACGTTATTCAAGCAGAGAACGAACATCATGATGCCAGGACAAGGTCAAAAGCATGGTTGTGAGTCTGCAGTGTCACGGCTAGAATCCACGAGACGCATTTCGGTGTGGCCTGTTGAGTAGAAACTCGGTTGTGCGGTAACCAGAAGCACTACGTAACGCCCCGCAAAACAGGTTTGGTTCACCGTTGTGGTGGCTCTCTATGCTTTCAGCTCTTTTCATCTCTCCTGTGTCGCAGCAGAGACGCATGGTTGTATTGTTACACCATCCAACTTCATAAAGAAAGGGCTGCAAACATTTACAAACAAACCTATCGCCCTTATAATATTTTCCCAGCTGAGTAATAAAAATACCTAAACAAGCAAAATCTGTTATGCTTACATTTGCTTTGTTTCTACAACTGCACCAAATAAACTTACAAGCCATGTTTTATAACCATAGTACGAGGACCAAAAACAGTGCATCGCCTCAAATGCAGCTCCATCAGTGCAAGGCTCAACTGCAGCTCCTTAGTGTGTATGGCAGGTACATCCGAGAAGCACCGCTCTACCTGCAACACAGGCACGGTTGTGCAGGCATTGTGTGCATGACAGGTACATATATAAGACAGGCACCGTCGTACATACAACACAGCACGGTTACACATTCAGCGCGCATCTCTCCACTGAAACATTAAATCTACTTTATGTCTCTTAACCTTGGTGCCACAGCATTTTATGGTCCTTTGACCCGTACAAAGCCGCAAAACCACACATTTCCTTCATGACTGCACGCAACACAAAAACAGACAAGCCTACACACGGTGCAAAGACTACAACGGTTGTCTGATAAAGTTTACATAAAATCCATGCTCAAAATAACACAACAACAACTAACACAAGGCCTGATTTCATCATCCACACCTGAACGGAACCGTCAAATCCAGGTATTCAACACTCCTCTTTCTTAAATGCGGACGCGCGTGGCTGCAACTTGATGATAATCTAAGACGTGCACGTTTAGAAGCCCTTCTATGCCACTCCAGAACCCTTTGTTGCTTTTCGTAAAATACTCCCGTGAACTCTGCGGGAGGGGAGGTAAACTTAATGGTCATGGTCTCCAGATCCTTTGCACTAAGAACAAAGAACATCGCAAATTCAGCATAACTCCCAGAGATAACATAATCTTCCAGCGATACTGTCTTCCGACAAACGTCGTGATGTTTGAGAAACTGTCCGTACTTATGACACCATTTGTTTTTTTCACCATGAGAAATCAACGATCCCTAAAATATAAATGATAGGTTGAAAATACTTAGGGTCTATAAAAAGAGATACAGACCATCAAAAAACCAAATGAAACAATTAGTTCTACCACCTCCGTAACAAGAAGTTAGACATAGACTTGTCTATATATGGATGTATACAACAATAAATCATGTGTAGATACGGGTGCATCAATTTCAGTCAAAATTAAGACAAGCATTTCAAAAAGGAATGAGTACTACAGTATGCAAATTTCTGAATATCATCACCTCGACAAACAAGTTCTCCAGTTTTGGAAAGCATTGCAGCAATTCAACGACGGTGTCCACCTTATAATACATGTAGATAAGCAAGGCCTTGACAGATTGACGCGTTGTTGTTAGACTCACTGCCTTCAAACCCTTGATGAAAATTAACAGAAGATGAATCACAAAACTAATAGCATAAAGGTTGGATGAAATAAAACTTGTTTTCTCACAAATAAAGTTAAGCTGGAAGTATCATAAAAACTCAATACCTCAAGACACGTGAGACGACATGGATACGGTTCAGACACAGAGACAGCGGTAACTCCAAGTCCTGACTCTGTATGAAGAATAGAACATAGACCATCAAATTAATAGAACAAACATCGGACCAAGTACAGCTCTGTTCTAGTATTAAGTAAAGTCTCTACCTCAAGACACTTCGAGGGAGACACAAACACGAATTCACCCAACGTCTCCAGTTTAGGTGCAGGGACAACGGTTATCGAACAGTCGTCAACCAGACAATCAACAATCAACCGTCGAAGCGAAGGGGCATCCTCAACAATGAGTTCTCCGTGTGGACAACAAATGCCAATGCTTACAAGGTTAGACGAGTTTATTGTGACGCGACGACCTCCTCTATTGCAAACAAGCAGGAGAGACTCAAGTGCAGGGCAACTAGAGTGGATTATGCTTTGCAGCGACGCGTCGGATATATCAACAGCCACAAGCGAGAGTCTTTTCACCAGTGGTAGCTTAAGAGTCCCTACGTAATTGTCTGGTATTTGGCAAAGATCAAAGCCGAGGGTGTGGAGAGAGGAGGAAAACCGAAACACGGACTCCGGTGCCGAGGGCGTAGTTGAAGTGCATAGATCCAATAGAGTTACCTCTTGCGTCAGAAATTCTGGGAAGAGGTAGTAGAACTCAAGAACCTGGATATTGTTCAACTTCCAGGATCGGAGCCAGGCATCAACGGTGGAGGGCCTGCACTGTAGGTAGCACGCCGGAATAGAGAGGCGGCTAACCGATCCAGCATGGCCGGACAGAATGGATTCCGGAAGACTGACAACAGGATTTCGACAGAGCCGCGTTCCGAAATAGCATTTGCGAACGGGCTCCTTGGTGAAGGCGCACAGATGAGAGATGGTCTCGATATGAACTTTTTGACCATCGTTAAAAAGACGTTAGTCAGTGATCTCACGGCAGTCGAGATTCAGAGGAGCGATGGGCCACAAAGGACGCCAGCGACGTGCGAGGATTCGAGTATGGATGCCATCCTTGATGGGAAGACGAGAGATGATCTCACCTAGGACGCCGTCGGCGAGAACGCTGATGCGGTCTGCACGACATCCCTCTTCTTCCTCATCGGATCGGGAGGGAGCACGGTCGCCGCTTCCATCCCCTCCGACGACCAGCACACCACCAGAAAGCGGCGTCGCCGGTGGCGCCACTCTCGACTTCTTGATGCTACGAGCAGCGCTTTCCATCTCCACCTCCGTTGCTGGGGTGGCGCCACCCACGACCAGTGCTGAGGTGGATCTGGAGAAATGGATTACAGCCTATCAATCCACGAGACGACTTAAATACCCACGACGGGGGAGCGGAGGGGTCCAGATTAATTACTTCTTCTTCTTTTCTTTCTGACAGGGGGGCCTGGGTTATGGTAGGTGACTGCTTGAAACATTAAATAGAACCACGGCTTTCAAGGTACGAGATGCACTGTTGCACACGCAGACCAGGCACGGGCGTGCGCGTCCGTGTTTTAATTATTTACGGCACACATTCAATAGAAGAATCCGTTTGACGCCGGAAGCATGGTTCTACAGTCATCTTGCCTCTACGAGCAGCAAAATTTTCCACAGACACGTTCACATTTAAGTCAATAGAAGATTGAAGGCCGTGCCTCTGCTTTGCAAATGATTCTGCTGAAACGCTCCTGTCGCGGCTTGTCACGTACCAGACACACGGTACGGCTTGGCGTTGTCACGTACCAGACACACGGTCCTGCCTTTGGCATTGTGACGCATTGTTCTACATGCCACACAGGCATGTAGAACAGTTCATGTCTACGTTCGTGTCTCTTTGTGTTCCAGATGATTCCGTTGACTCTAACACCAGGAGAGGCACGGTATGGAGGCCCAGAGAGGCATGCTTGCGTTTTACGCGGGATCACAATTATCACAGGCACGGGAATGAAGCGCGTAAAGGCATGGTCGGTGGTATTACATAGAGTCACGCTAACCTTTGTCTTACGCACAGCCACGGGCATTTACTCTGTGAGGCACAGAATGGCCTATACGAGAGACCCTGTTTTTAAAAGCGTATTTCCTTGTACGGGCATAAGCACGTGCATACAGCATAGAGGCACGGGCGTTTACTCTGTGTTTGAGTGTCAAAGGTCACAAGCACGGGCATACAACCCTCAAAGATCTTCTAATTACATAGAGTCACGCACAGAGGTTTTCTAATTCTATTCATAATGAGTCGGCGGAGAGGCATGGTTTATTCTTACCCGGAGTCACGATTGTGCGATTATTACGGAAACCTAATAGAATCGGACGACTGTCCGTGTTACAATTGTTTTCGTTATAAGATTTTAAGTCAAAGCACGAACCGTCAAGTGTGTCTGTGTTTCAAGTCAGAGGTCACCTTCGTGTATCTTTGTGCTCCAAATGCATCCGTTGATCTATAACCAGGAGTGGCACGGTAAAGACGCTTAGGGAGGCAAGCTTGTGTTTTACGTGGAGTCACGTTCGTGCGTTAATTGCGGAAACCCAACGTTTCGACGGGTGCCTCCTCATATTCGGGTGTGAACGCCACGTGGCACCGCTCCGGAAACCCAAGGGTCCGACGGGCATCTCCTCCGGTGACGCCGCTCTGGCTTGTAGCCCGAGGCCAGGCTCCGGCTATTTAAGCAGGACGGGGTCTCGAAACCCTAGCCACACCCTCTTCCCCCCTCTGCCCGCCACCGGGCTATCCATTCCTCTTGGTGCTCTCCATCCTGACCCTCTCTGCCATGGCTGCGCAGGAGGACACTACTGCGGAACCCTGTGCCCAGACACTAGAGGGGATCAAGGCTGGCGAGGGTTCCTCATCTGTAAGTTAACTCTGCTTCCGCTTCTTTCCTTTTTTCTTTCCTTCGGCTACTTGATTTAGTTGTGAAACATGAATAAGCCAGACGGAATCTCGAAACCCTACCACATCCCCTTCATCCTTTTATCCGCCTCCAGGCTATCCACTCCTCTTGCTGTTCTCTACCCTGACACTCTCCGCCATGCCTGTGCAGGATGACACTACTCCAGAGAGCCGTGTCCTGAGGCAGGAGGAAATCTCCATTGGCCAGGCTTCCTCATCTGTAAGTTCACTCTGCTTCCGTTTCATTCATTTTTTCTTTCTTTCAGCTACCCGCATTAGTTGTGAAACGTGGATCATTGTGGTGAACTTCATCCCAAGTTGATGATAGTGCGTCCTGCCATCAATCTCACACCTTCTCTTTTGTCCAGGTGAAGAACCAGTGGGAGGCTACGGAAGCTCACCTGTTGAAGATTGTGGAGATATCCACGAGGTTGTATGATCTTCTGGATGAGAAGACGAAGGCGAAGCTCAAACTTGAGTACGACAAGCTCACGCTGGAGACATACGTTATGATAAAAGAAGTCAAGGAACTTCGCGCCCAGCGACCCTGATCGCTGTATCTGAAGCAATTAAGCAGTGGACTAAAAAGTTTCTTATTTTGTCTTGTGTCACCTCGTAGTCAGTAACTTTGATAACAAACGTGTTTTGGTTTCCTGGGTCATGTTTGTGGGTACAAATGTTAACATTAACGTAATGGCCAATTCGAGAGGCGTTGTTTTTAAAAGCACGGGCGTGAAGTCTCTGCAGCCAAGGTTCTTTGTACCAACTAGAGTCATGTCTTGTGCACACATGAAGGCGTGGACATTCCTACCTTTCTTTGTTTAAGTGTTTCGGGTCACAGGCACGGGCATGAAGTGCTCAAAAGCATGGTCGGTGGTAGCCTGTGACTCTATCAGATGGACATGCACGGGCGTTTAGCCCACAGAGGCACCCAATGGCCTATGTGAGGGACGCTGATTTTAAAATCTTATTTCCTTGAGTATAAAAGCACGGATGTGAACTCCCTACGGACACAGTTCCGTATTGAGTTGCGTCACACATCTTTCTTGATGTTACGTATATTATTTCGACATAAAAGGCATGGACGTTCGTGGCTATCTGTATTTCATTGTTGCACAGTGAAGCACGAGCACGGGTTTAAACAAAGCACAAGCACGTCTCGATTTGCAGAAACAGCACTGTCGTGGTTCTACAGGACGCAATGTTCTAGGCTGTGTAGCATGTTTCCACCCAAACGTTCACCACAGGGTCACGGACATACACAGAGGAAGTGCCGTGTAGTGATAACAAATGCACAGTCTTACAGGTACAAGAGGCACGAGGAGGTATGTAGATTAAAATCACCACAAATGAATCAGATTATACATGCGCACGCATATAGAGAGATGCATAAAAAGTGGATTACAAGAGATAAACTAAGTTAGTAATAGTAAACAATCAATGGTATTAATTAATAATGGAACTTAGCAACAGGTATACAACATTAGACTCAAACTTATAGTAGAACACACACAGTAGTTAGAAGTCCTGATCATGATAGATCGACTGGGTCACTGAAAACTCAAAAGTAGTAACAAGTCAATGCTAGGTGGCTGCTTGAAACGTCAAATAGAGTCACGGCTTTGATGGTACGAGATGCACTATTGTACTTGCGGACCAGGAACGTGCGTGCCCCTCCGTGATTTAATTATTTACCGCACACATTCACAAAGCGTGCCTGTCTTTGTGAATCTGTTCCACGCTGGAAGCACGATTCTACAGCCATCTTCCCTCTGCAAGCGGCAAAATTTTCCACGGGCACGTTGACAATTAAGTCACTAGAAGATTCAAGGCCGTGCCTCTGCTTTGCTGATGATTCTGCTAAAACGCGGACAAAACCAAGTGAATGAAGTGATGGCAGAACCACGGCTTTTCAAGAACGAGACACACGGTCCTGCCTTCGGCATTGTAAAGCACTGTTCTACATGCCACACACAAGCACGGCCGTGATTCCACGTGCTTTAGTAGCATGTAAAGACGTGATTCTCTCACGGCAAATGCCGTGAACCTACTGCCAGGCACTATATCCATTCGTGAAACAGAAAAACAAACACAACCGTGACCCATTCAGTTTGAAATCTTTGCATGACAGAAGCACAGCATGAAGGCACATGAGGCACGGTTGGACACGCATCGCAAGCACGGTTATTTGAATTACTTACGGTCATGCATTCATAACAGAAGAACATGCGTTAGAACAGGCGAGGCACAGTTACCTCGAAAGCCACGATTATGCAGCCCCAGAAGCACGACCCAGATTATGTGCTTAAAAACGTTTTCATTCCATAACGGCGGGCGTGACCATGCAACCGTGACAGTCACGGTTGAACACTCACCAGTGGCATGGCCGCTGTGCCCTTAGGTTATTTTTATCTCTCTATCACGCATCAGAGAAGCATGCTTGTATGCTTACAACATCCATGTTCAGAAACCGACGCGGCTGCGGAAAATAACAAGGAAACCTGTGCCTCTGATATTTTTGTCCGCCGAGTAAAAATTACATAAAGAAGCAAAAGGCGTTCTTATTTAAATTTGTTTTGTTTCTATAACTGCAGCAAACTAACTTACAAGCCGTTCTTATAACCACAACACAAGAAAATAAACAATCGACAACCGCCCGGCCTCCCCACCAATTGCTTGTTATTTCATCGCTCCACGTGCGTCCTTGTTTTTGAATGTTCAGCGATCCATTCTTCCTTATCGACCCTTGTGCAACCCCACCCTTCTGCATAGCTATTCAACCTATTTACCTGTAAAATTAATATTCATACATAAAAACAAAGTGAAAGATTGCGGTCATCACTTTTTTGCTTACATCCTATTTAAGCTACATTATTACCTTTTAATTTTTCTATTCGTACTGTTCTCCGGTACCAAAAAGTCTCCACTCAGACCTTTCCTTTCTGAAAATGGACTGTGCAGATTCCATGCCTTGTCCCGGGCTTCCCTGCACGCATTCTGTGTGCCTGGCTTGTGTGATGTTCAATTCTGGCATAGATGCAAGACTTTGGTAAATGCTCCCTGCTGTCAGTGGGGTCGTTGGAGTTGCTGGCGTCTGACGTCTTCCTCCTGGGCTTGGAGTGCATTGTCCTGAGCCGTTTGATGTCCTTGATGGTGTTGTCGGAGTTGTCGGCCATTTCATTGACCTTGCCCTCTTCTCCTGCTGCGATTTCCTCTTCTCCTCTTCAATCCTCATCCTCTTCTGGACTTCTGGGTTATCCGGGCAGTTTGTTTTCCTATGACCCTTTACTCTACAACGGTCGCACTTGGATGCGGCTTTGTTGCCTTTTCCTCTCTTCTCAGAACCAGCTTTGATTCGATCTCCTTTTTCGTGCCCTTTGAGCCACTCATGGGAGGGTTCTTGAGAGTTTCGGCAAGAATGCATGTGTCTGGTGCCTCGGCAAGTGCCGCCATGACTTTTATTTTCATATCTACCGTACACTCACGCAGCACACGGTATGCCTTCTCTTTTTTACAAGCATTTGAACAGATATTCGACAACTCGGCGTAAGCGAGGCCGAATCTCATAGTTTCATCGTCTTGTGCGGTCATGCTACCACCTTGACTTGTAGACAGAACTTTCAGACTCTCTGATAGATTCCTGGTCCATCTGGGGATGACAAAGGATTTTTGAAGTTGATCGATCATGCTTGTTTGGTCCATCACCTTAAGCACATGGCAGCACTGAATGCCATCCCTAGTCATTTTCTTGCAGCTGCAACTGTATATTTCTTTTTGCTCATCCACATCTACCCTGAACTCAGACCTGTCAAATTCCTTGCACGGATATGGTTTCCACCCATTTTCCCCAGGCTCAATATTCTTTTTTTAAAAATACTGTCTCCCCTTTGCCAGGTCAGAGCACTTGAAGTAAGTCCGGTTCCGTAGCTCCAGCTGGAATTTCCTGAAAATCTCATTCGTGTATACTTGACTTTCTTGTCTTTCAATTGGAGAACCCGTCTCTAGTGATGGCGCCTTCTCTTTTGTTCGGTGTCTTTTCTTGTCAAGCGTGGCGAGGCAATTTTGCTGAATCATGTGATACACATTAACAAACCTTTTTATAGTGTCCTTGTGGTCGACGTAATTCTTCCACATCGAATTCGTGCTCTCACTCCGAGTGGTTGTTGACGAGAAAGGATAGAAACAGTCCTTGAAGTAGGCCGGCACCCAAAAATTTCGCAGTTCCCATAGCGTGTTCAGGTGTTTGTTGCCTTCCGCCTTGTGCGGAGAAATTGCTGCTTTCCAGGCACGCTCAAACTCGTCTTGATCTAGTGAGTTTTTGACGATTCAAAATATATCATCAGACATCCCTGGGTGCTGCGCAAACACTATTGCATTATTTTCCTTCAGGTTCTTCCTAATATGCCACCAGCAGAACCTGTGCCTCATTCTCGGAAGAGCTTCCTTTATTGCAGTCTTCATCGCCTGGTCCTGGTCTGTTATTATGTATTTCGGCTCTTTACCTCCCATTGCCTCGACAAACGTGCTTAGGAGCCACTTGAATGACCCTACTTTCTCATCCTTCAAAAGGCCTACTCCAAACAGGACGGTCGACCCGTGGTTGTCGACACCTATAATTGGTGCAAATGGCAAGCCATATAGACCATAATTCATCTTACACAAGGAGTCTGTCCAGAACAGGCTGCGCACTACATTGTTCTCTGTCTCTTCCACATGCTGGAATCCCGGCCTCCGCCTCTGCATATCAGCAAACAGTTTCATGGTGTCTGCGATATTAGTGCCGCGCTCTCCAGCCCTGTCCCGGCATGCAATGTTTCTTATGTCAATCGTGTCGAACATAATTTCTCGCCTCGGTTTCCCCATGGCAGTAAAAATCTGCATAACCTTCCTTGGTTCTAACCTCGCCTTCTGCAGCACTTGTATAAAGAATTTCTCCTGAGGTGTCATCTTCTTATAGCATCTCATGAACTTCAGCATCCAATCAGATGGGTGAAGCTGGTGGTTGAGCTATAGACGCACGTTCTTCAGATACCATTTCCTCCTATCTGTATCCCTCTTGGCTGTTATTTGGACTGGGCAGCTTGTCCGGATCAAGCAGTTGCTCCTTCTCTCCTTAACATGTCTCTTAGTTGTTTTATTCTGCCCTTCCTTGGTGCACTGAAACACCTGCTTGTCAAGATGCTAATCATATGTCGATCTTCTGCTCGTTGATCGCTTGGCAGCAAAGCCAACCTTTCTAGCATATCTGCAGAAAAACAAAAAGCACTCATCCAATGATCCGAATACCATACCACCCTCTGGTTCGAGCGCTTCGGTGACCTCCTGAATCGTTGGGTATATGCCTTCTTTAAACATGTCATCCATTTCTTTCTCTACAATGGTCGGCGGTGCCATAATGATTCTGTCTACCGTGTCTTCGTTCTTGTGATCGCATTCACTTCTGACGACATCAGTCTCATCGCCAGCCACAGGTCCACTTACAGCGGAGCTGCTGCTGCTCTGTTGTTTGTCACACGCAGCAGCGTCGTTTCTGCATGGCACGGCCAAATCCATAAATGAGTCTGCCTCTCCAATGTTGCATTGTGCAATGCTTCTCCCTGTTTCTCTGGCACTCGTGCAACCAAGGGACTGTGCTGCTTCTACCATGCAATCCGTGCTGGTGTTGTACGCTACTTGCTGCTATGAACGTTGTGTTTCCTTCGAAATGGATGGAGAACTATGATATTTCTTTCCCTCATCTGTTATCCCCTCCGCCAAATCCTGAACACATGGCAAGAAACAGAATTAGATGTCCAGAGCAGCATATGCATTTTTTTAATTTCTAAACAAAATATTTATATGACTCATCAGGGCTCATCTAGTATACCAAAACCAGACTCGTGCCTCTTCACCGAGTATAAAAGGTACACTAGAGGCACTGTTCACATTACACCCAGCAGAACGAATGTGACCATGCTACACACACATCTTCACAAAGAGGCACACATGTGCTTCTGTTTACACCATACAGCCAGAGAGGCACAACAACATCCTATATAAAAGAACAACTGCACATACAGCCGTACAAGACGGACAGCCGTCCTCCTATTTTGCACTTAACCCTGTTCTCCCATAAAACTGTTTGTGTGTTGAATTGAAAAAGCATAGTTCCAACGTCACCTTTGTTTTCCCATGCCTCTCTTGTCCAGCAAATCTTGGCGACAACCTCCGTGCATTGGTGATTTCGCTGACGATTTTGAATGCCATCGGAGATCCTTTGGAAGGACCCCTCATGTTGAACGCCACAGGTGATCCTTTCAAAGGACCTTGCCTTATGTTTTCATCAATCCGTGGACTACCATGATACTTGCTTCCTTCCTCGTACACCTGCGTGTGGAAGATACTGCAATTTGAATATACCAGACGAAAACAAAGAAAAAATTGCTCACAAAAAATATACATTTGCTTTAAATGTTGTTGCACGTTCGTATATGTTGTCACCTGTATTGCTTTCTGATGCTGCTGTATGTTAGAGCTTATTGCTCCTATGTTTGATTTTGTCGTTGGGCACTTCTTGCTTGTGCAAACCGTACCGAATCCTTGAACACCAATGCTTTTGTTGCCAATGATCCTTCTGCTTGCATCAAAGGAAATTATGTTACCCTGTACCTCTTCATTATGACCGCCTACAAACACTGGGCCGTCACAACGCCCGCTCTGCGCCTTTGTGGGCATCTGTGTCTTCAAACCAAAAAATAATTAGAGGCATGTGCGAGTAAAACTTCCACGTACGTTAAAACCAGCGTTTGAAGTTTTCGTCGTTACCTGCACAATCTGCTTAGTGGAGTCTCTGCTGGTTAGAATGCTCCTCTTGGCAGGTGTCTGTTGCACACCATGCTCCTGGTTGGGGCGTTTGCCAAGAACGTGTATCTCACTCTAGACTCCAATTATTCCAGCCCGCATGGCATGTGCGTGTTTGACAGCATCTGCATCCTTGATCTTCTTCTCGTTCTGTAGTAAATTTTTTTCTTCCACCTCGATACTCAACTGCAGAGTAGATGCACAGGATAAACAGATATTACAGCATTCATCGAGGATATATAAATCATTTTTGTTGTTGTTAATGATCTACTATTTGGTGTTCTCAGTGGTGACACCTTGACAGCAAACGTCCCAGAAATAAAAAACCAAACACTAATGTTCAACTTCCTTACTATTACCTGCCTCCCATAATCCTTGACGATGTCGTTCAAAGACCGACCGTCCCTGTTGTCCTGACCAGATAACGCACTCCTGAACATCTGCCCCGAAAAAGAGACGTAATAAATATAAAGGTTATAAACCTGCAGTATTAGTGTTGAAACTTTTCGAAGTCAATAACAACAGAGATATATTTTTAGTTCTATATAATTAACATATATAAATATATACATATATTAATTTTTAATTAAACTACAACCTCAACCAAAGTGAGATCCTCTGATGCTAATTTGCTTGTGCAACACTCAACACAAAGATAACCATGAAACCTAACAAAAGTAACAACCTCGTGTTACAAGGACGAGAGGATACAAAACAAAAAACAAACTCAAATCAAAGCTACAGTGTAAAACTAAATTCATCAACGAATTCAATCTCGTGTATCAGGAATCGCCATGCAAAAGGTGCGTTGATAAATTTTTACTAACCTTTGATTGCCGAATCTTATGCGCTGATTGTTCGGAAGTCACACCTTTCTAAATTGTGGGGGGATCTTCTTCCCTGCAGTTTGTCAGCGATCCCCTTCAATGATTTTGAATCTCGGAGAGAGAGAAAAGAGAAAGAAAGAGAGAGGCTACTTCGTTTTTTTTGCGTGCAGGAGAAGAATAACCTGATAGGTGGGGTGAGTTTTGCGACGCATGAGAGATGGGCATGTTTCTTGGGCGTGACGAGATGTGGTAGGTCGACTTCACTTGACCGTCGACGACACTGACAAGTGGGCTCTCAGTTACTAATTCCTCTAAGTCTCTCACTAACTTGTGGGGTCGGCCTTATATGAGTCCTACGAGGAGTACCTCCATCTGAGGTGAGAAAATGTGGTAGGTGGACTTCAAACTCATACTGACATGTGGGCTCTCAAATAATTCCTCCAAGTATTTGACTAACTTGTGGGGTCGTCCGTAGATGAGTTCCAGATCTCTCTCCATCTAGCATCGGTGGCGACAGGCGAGCTCTCCAAAGGAAAGCCAATCCTGATCCCTCCGCAGAGTTCGCTCGTCACTGAAAAATTATCGGTCTCCTTCATCTCACTCGCCGTGGATCTCCTGTTCAGGTAATCCATTGCATCCTCACCATGATTATGCCACCGATTCAACGTTTGAACAAAAAAATTACCGGTGCTAGCAATTCCGCGGGCTGCGTACACACCGCATGTGCGCAACACAGCAGGTGGGGCGCGATTTGAATATCGGTTCCGGATCCAATTATCTTCAGCTGGTCCGTGCTCAAACTGTTGCGCCGTCTTAACAGCAGAGGGGGTTATGGATTTAAAATTAGGACTCAGCTAACCTCACTTTAATCAAGCCAACTGCATGCTTGCGCCGTGGTTTTGCTAACTTGAGTTATATCTCCAGCCATGCAAAACTTAAGAACTCGTCTTAGCTAACCAACTAGAGACAGGTCAAATTATTTGTATAGATCCGCAATCTATAGCAGAGATCCAAAGGATTTACGTCCGTTTTTGCAAAGCAGTTACTAACTCAGAGTTAGAACCCATCTTAGCTAACCAACCTGTTGATGATGGTCTCACATGGACTGCTAACAACTACCTTACATAGCTGACCTGGTAACGATGACCTCTCATGACCTCTTATGTAGAGTTCGATGAGATGGACTCCACCCCACAGCTATCGGAGACTCAGTCTCAGTCTGTCGATGGCACGGAGATTGTCACCCAAGATTTCATGGTTCATGACCAACTAGAGACGGAGAGACTAAGGATGGAGTTAAAACGTGCAGCGCACAAAAAGCTTGTTGAGGAGTACAGGACAAAGAAGCAGCTTGCTGCCTCGAAGTAGGTGTTTTTTATCATGCATCTCGTGCATGTCGTTGAAATTTCTTTGGAAATCAATGCCTCTCATTCTAGCTGCATTTTTCATCACGGCTTAAATATTTATCTCTGTTTTGCGGACTCGGCATTTATATGTAAGCTTCTGCTAGAAAAGCATGTGGTTCAACAATACATTTGCTAAAGGTCATTTCTTATCTTTGTCCACAGAGCTGCTGCAATGGGTGAATACGAAGAAGAGTTCAGCACAAAACTTAGCTTCCAGAAATTCATTTCTTTCTGTGAAAAGCTAACAGAACCACAAAAGCAGTTTGTCAGAGATATTGGTTTTAGATACCTTCTAGATCTGTGCTGTCGCGAGCTTTCAAGGTGTTTCGTTCGCTGGCTTGTCCGCTATTTTGATTGCCCTTCCAGGTGTTTCATACTGCCTAGTGGATACAGATTCCTTATCAACTCGTACACCGTGCACCGGATCTTAGGAATTCCACTGGGCGGGCAGATTATCCCTAGAAAATGCTCAGAAGCTTTCAGATGTTAGGTTAAGTTTGAAACTCGGTGTGCTGGGCACGCTCCAAACATCAGAGAGTTAACTGAACTCATAACCCCAGAGCTGACAGGAGAAGTGTTTCAACGGGTTTTCGTGATGTTTGCAACAACGGTATTTCTATGCCCAACGACATATGATTGCGTTAGCCCCGACTATTTAGCCGCTCTAGAAGGACAAGCAAGTAACATATCATCATATGATTAGTCCAATGCTGTCACAGAGAAACTGGTGACATCACTCCAGACCTTCAAGGACAAAGGATTCGCAGGCGCCTTGTGTGGCTACCTCCTGATTCCAGTGGTTCGTTCAGTAACTTGTACACTTCTTTATACCCACAAGCAGCTACAAGAACATGATTAATTTTTACCTCTTCCCCACTTGCAGATAACGTATCTTGAGTACCTGGATACGAAGATTATGGACCTGGAACCTGACACTCCTGCAAGTCTTGTCATGTGGGACACAGAGGCCATTAAGAATTATGCTAACATAGACAACCTGTCAACAGAGGACGGAATTTTTGGGAAACACACGGTGAGTCAACTTTTCATCATTTTCCTTTGGCGAAGTTTTCGACTCAACATAATGACTTAGCTACCATGTATTAATTTGACTTGATTGTAATTCTTTCCTTCCACATGGCAGCTGAAAGACATTAGGCGCACGCCTTTCCAACCACCGCCTGGCTTTCAGGCGCCATTTTTCCAAATGAGTCCCAGACTAGAAGCCTACATAGAAGAATTTGTGCCTCAAGAAAAACTTTGTTCCGTAAGTGATTTCCAGCTTCTGCACCTGATTTTATGTTTGGAATGATATTCCCTAAGTTTTTACGAAACAGATACATGTCCTATTGTGTTCATCCAGATAGTTTCCTATAGTACGTTAGCTGTGCTTTTGTGTTAAAACTAGAAGTGCTTCATATAGGACGTTAGCTGTGCTTTTGTGTTAAAACCAGAAGTGCTTCCTATAGTACGTTAGCTGTGCTTTTGTGTTAAAACCAGAAGTGCTTCCTATAGTACGTTAGCTGTGCTTTTGTGTTAAAACCAGAAGTGCTTCCTATAGTACGTTAGCTGTGCTTTTGTGTTAAAACCAGAAGTGCTTCCTATAGTATGTTAGATGTCCTTTTGTGTTAAAACTAGAAGTGCTTCCTATAGGACGTTAGCTATGCTTTTGTGTTAAATATAAGATTGCTTCCTATAGTACCTTAGCTGTGCCTTTGTGTTAAAACCAGAAGTGTTTCCTATAGGACGTTAGTCGTGCCTTTGCGTTAAAACTAACAGTGCTTCCTATAGTACGTTAGCTGTGCTTTTGTGTTAAAAATAGAAGTGCTTTCCTATAATACGTTAGCCGTGCTTTTGTGTTAAATATAAAAGTGCTTCCTATAGTACGTTAACTGTGCATTTGTGTTAGATATACAAGTGCCTCCTATAGTACGTTAGCTGTGCTTTTGTGTTAAAACTAGAAGTGCTTCCTATAATACGTTAGCCGTGCCTTTGCGTTAAAACTAACAGTGCTTCCTATAGTACGTTAGTTGTGCTTTTGTGTTAAAACTAGAAGTGCTTTCCTACAATACGTTACCCGTGCCTTTGCGTTAAAGCTAACAGTGCTTCCTATAGTACGTTAGATGTGTTTTTGTGTTAAAACTAGAAGTGCTTCCTATAATACGTTAGCTGTGCCTTTGCGTTAAATATAGAAGTGCTCCCTATAGTACGTTACCTGTGCTTTTGTGTTAAAACTATAGGTGCTTCCTATAGAACATTAACTGTGCCTTTGTGTTAAATATAGAAGTGCTACCTATAGTACGTCATCTGTGCTTTTTGTGTTAAAACTACAAGTGCTTCCTATAGTACGTTAACTGTGCCTTTGTGTTAAATATAGAAGTGCTTCCTATATTACGTTAGCTGTGCCTTTGTGTTAAATATAGCACTGCTTCCCTACGACGGTAGATCAACCATGCTTCGTAAGGTATGTCGAGTGTGCTCTTTCAAGGAATGTGTTCACCATGATTCATGGACTTTGTTAGCCGCGCTTCCCGCAGCACACCATGTGTCCTTCTGCGCACATTATTCCATGCCCTTTCTGCAATTATTGACACAACGTACAGTAGTTCACAAGATATTTTTCATTTTCGGTATTAATAACTTCTTTTCATTCTCGGTGTTAATAATATCTGATGGTTTTTCTTTCAATTCCAGGCCAAGATGAAGATTGTCTAAGTTATCAATGAAATGTACACAGAACTTTTCTCGCGATTTCAACCAGTTCTCGAGCAGAAATTGGAGAAGCTCCTATCACTTGGTAGGGATCTTATTGCAAAAGAAACCAAGACCAGAGACCAGGGCGTTTATTGTAACTTGCAACAGGATAACTCAAATGAAAATGAAACTTTTTCATCACTCCCTTCAACATATTCTACGCTTCCAAGTTCTAGCACGACAAGCAGTCAAAGTTCTTCCAGCAGTGGCTCGTCCAGTGTCCTTCACGCCACATCATACTCCCTGGAAAATTTAAAGGGTTGCTGCGATACCCCTGACCTAGAATCCCAGAATCCGTACGACAAAGAGCCGTCCCAAATTCGTCTATCTTCATGCCTAAAATCATCAACCCAGATTAAGTTGCTACTGGAAGTGAACAGGATTGACCACAACACAGAGGACATTGATGAACAAGCCGAGATTCATCTGGGCAAAGTGCATAACCATCTGCACAACTGCCTTGATGGCTTGCCGGTCCATGAGCCCTTCGTGTCAACATCCGAGATGCTAGAGAGCGGGGAAATTATAATGACAGGTGAAAATTCATCTGAGTGTTCTGTACCGATTGAAACCCAAAATTCTGCTGGAGGATCTGCAGACCACAACTCTCTGACAAGCCCACTGGAAAAACTCTTGGAGGAAACAGCAAAACCTACTGCAACAGAAACATCAGCCTCGCACTCTACGGTTGACAAACAATTACTGACTGATCCATCTCAACAGACACACTTGGAGCACCTGTTTATCACGTTGGGAAAACGTCACCAACTACTACACGGTCTAGCGGTTCTGACAGCGCTCACAACAACTCTTCAACCAACACAAAGAGCCTCACTGTATCCCAGCCAGCACAAAAATCAAACAATGTCACTGGACAACGTTCTTCTTCGCTGCCAGAAGATAAGGTCCATCTTGTTTCAACTTTGAGTGACGAGAAGAACATTGCTGAAACAGAACGCACAAGAGCTACTTCCTCCCTTGCTCCTACAGTAGAAGTCCCCAGTGATTCTGCCAGCGGTTCTGGCTCAGTACTGGACACGGGAAAAGCAATTCCATCCACTAGTGATGCTCCACTGGTTGCTGCACCATCGGTCAATGCAGAAGACAATAACATTGCAGAAGAACATGAACAGTGTACGAAGCAACCACCTATTGATCCCACAGACAGCGTCTCTATTACCACAAGCGCACATCGGCCAGAACCGGAACCACAAATCGCAGCTCACAAGAGGTCCTTATAGCAGTCAGAAGATCCAGGTAACAAGAGTACAGCGCCTCCTATGAAGAGAGTTAGGATACTGGAGCCTCCACATAATTCAACAGAAACTGCAAACAATCAGTCTCTACAAGCTGACAACCACAGAGGCCTCCTTAATTGTGGATTCATTGATGATGATCAAATATGGTCTGACCCATCTATCTATGAACAACTTGACAGATTCATTGAACAAAAAAAGAAACAACCCTTTCATAACCAAGTAGCATCACAACAATGCCAACCTGATACTGTCTCACACTTGGCCAAGAATTCAAGCTTGTCAGCTAGATCTTCCCTTTCTAACTATCCAGGGACACCTATACCCAGCAGATCAGAATCAATGTCAGGCGGTAGCCACCTCACACAGGCCTTTGATACGTCATACTCTACAGGTTTAACTCAAACTGTCTTGTCCCAAAGTTTACCAGCAACTCCCTTGTCCCAACAATACAACCAACCAGCTCCTAGTATCAAAAACCACTTCTACCGACATCCTGGTGCTCAGAATAACGGCGGTTCAAACAAAAGCCAACGCTCACCATATGCAATGAACAACCAAAGTCACAAGCAGTACCAGAAACAAACCACTGTCCGTGATGCCCACTACCCCCAACACAATGATGCTCAGAATAACAGCACTACACGGTGCCAACAACGCCAACCTCAAGAGCAGAACAATCAGCAACCACACAGAGGTAGGTCTAATGGGCAAAGTTACAGTGCCTTGCAACAACAGCTCAACAGCATGCAGTATGCCGGCCATCCTCTCCAGCATTTTCCAACAGATATTCCTTCAAGCTCAACCGGTGATCCAACTGTCAAAACATTGGAACTGTGCATGCAGCACAAACCACAACGCCTAATGTTCCAAAGAAACAACAATTATAATGAGGGTCGTCTGCAAATTAGTAATGGTCAATTGAACTCCGGTGGTCATGTCTTCCAGCCTCATCAACATCATTCTGAGCTAGAACAGACTCGATTCACTGACCAAGGGAATGACCATCAAGATCACTGCCAACTTTTGGAAATAAGAGATTCCACAAACGAGGAGAAAGAAGTGTATGAAACAATCGTCGACAATACGCCAGGTATCAAGCAAAATGATAGGTAATGAATTTGTTATTCCTGTTACAGTAAAGTTTTGGTCCCTTCGTTTACTAATGCAATATATTCTGCCTGAAGCTGTCATATTCAAGTGTTTCGGCTCGATTCTTCTACTATTGAAATTGAATACTAATCATTTCCTCTTATGTTCAAAAAGAAAATCTTATGATTTAAAATTCATTTGTTTTTTTTAAAGCAAGAGGATATTCTCCGTCGATCGACGTTGGGCTGATCATCAAACTTTAGGTTTGTCAATGAAGCTATACGGATATATCAACTCATTCTTGGTCGATGCTTACTAAGTGTTGCTGATGAAAGAACAATTCTACGCAACGCCAGCATTTGTGCACAAGCATATAATGTAAGTTCTTGCTTGTCATAAATAATAATAACAAACCACATTTACTACTACTACCACACTGAGTGACACAGCTTCAATTTTCTGCAGGATAAATTTAAAGTTCTAGGAGCAAGCACAGAACTACTCAAGGAACACATTGTGGAAAAAACTATTGGGTACAGGCTGCCCAACAAATGTAACATCATGAGTTCACCCTACTCACTCTATCTGCCCAGTGTTCATCTTTGATTCTACAAGTTTTTCTTGTTACAATGATATTATTCCCTGTTAATTGTTTTAGGTCTTAATACCTGTGAGAAAGGATCCACATTTTATCTACCTCATCATCGTGAATCTTGCAATGCGTCGCTTCGAAATTCTGTGTCCTTATATCAATTGCGACGGTATAAAGGAACACTCGGACATTGTCATCGAAAAATTCAAGAGAGCTTACCATTGTGCTTACAACAACTATCCTCACACCATGGCCTCCTTTCATGTCAAATCTGTGCAGAGTGTATGTAACTCAGACAGAGAGTAAGTTTCTTTTAACTGTAGCTCTACCTCATTTAAACCATGCATCTTTTTGTTCCACTACACATCCCATATCTACTGTTCACCTTCTAATCACATACATTAATGCTCTCAATTTTCAGGGATGACAGTGCTATTTACACCATGCATTTGATGCCGCTCATTAATTTGAATAATAATTCATTTTTAATCAATAATGTAAGTTCACTCTCATTGACAACACTGTTGGGGAACGTAGTAATTTCAAAAAAATCTACGCACACGCAAGATCATGGTGATGCATAGCAACGAGAGGGGAGAGTGTTGTCCACGTACCCTCGTAGACCGAAAGCGGAAGCGTTAACACAACGCGGTTGATGTAGTCGTACGTCTTCACGATCCGACCGATCAAGTACCGAACGCACGGCACCTCCGAGTTCAGCACACGTTCAGCTCGATGACGTCCCTCGAACTCCGATCCAGCCGAGTGTTGAGGGAGAGTTTCGTAACCACGACGGCGTGGTGACAATGTTGATGTTCTACCGATGCAGGGCTTCGCCTAAGCACCGCTACGATATTATCGAGGTGTAATATGGTGGAGGGGGGAACCGCACACGGCTAAGAGATCAATGACCAATTGTGTGTCTAGAGGTGCCCCCCTGCCCCCGTATATAAAGGAGCAAGGGGGGGTTCGGCCGGCCAAGGGGAGAGGCGCGCCAGGAGGAGTCCTACTCCTACCGGGAGTAGGACTCCCCCCTTTTTCATGTTGGACTAGGAGAGAGAGGGGGAAGAGGTGGAGGGGAGGAAGGAAAGGGGGGCGCCGCCCCCCTCTCCTTGTCCTATTCGAATTGGGGGAGGGGCGTGCGGCCCTGCCCTGGCCTCCTCTCCTCTCTTCCACCTAGGCCCACTAAGGCCCATTAAGTTACCGAGGGGTTCCGGTAACCTCCCAGTACTCCGGAAAAATCCCGATTTCACCCGGAACACTTCCGATGTCCAAACATAGGCTTCCAATATATCAATCTTTATGTCTCGACCATTTCGAGACTCCTCGTCATGCCCGTGATCACAGCCGGGACTCCAAACAACCTTCGGTACATCAAAACATATAAACTCATAATATAACTATCATCGTAACGTTAAGCGTGCGGACCCTACTGGTTCGAGAACTATGTAGACATGACCGAGACACCTCTCCGGTCAATAACCAATAGCGGAACCTGGATGCTCATATTGGTTCCCACATATTCTACGAAGATCTTTATCGGTCAGACCGCATAACAACATACGTTGTGCCCTTTGTCATCGGTATGTTACTTGCCCGAGATTCGATCGTCGGTATCTCGATACCTAGTTTAATCTCGTTACCGGCAAGTCTCTTTACTCATTCCGTAATACATCATCCCGCAACTAACTCATTAGTCACAATGCTTGCAAGGCTTATAGTGATGTGTATTACTGAGTGGGCCCAGAGATACCTCTCCGACAATCGGAGTGACAAATCCTAATCTCGAAATACGCCAACCCAACAAGTACCTTTGGAGACACATGTAGAGCACCTTTATAATCACCCAGTTACGTTGTGACGTTTGGTAGCACACAAAGTGTTCCTCCGAAAAACGGGAGTTGCATAATCTCATAGTCATAGGAACATGTATAAGTCATGAAGAAAGCAATAGCAACATACTAAACGATCGAGTGCTAAGCTAACGGAATGGGTCAAGTCAATCACATCATTCTCCTAATGATGTGATCCCGTTAATCAAATGACAACTCATGTCTATGGCTAGGAAACATAACCATCTTTGATCATCGAGCTAGTCAAGTAGAGGCATACTAGTGACACTCTATTTGTCTATGTATTCACACATGTATTATGTTTCCGGTTAATACAATTCTAGCATGAATAATAAACATTTATCATGATATAAGGAAATAAATAATAACTTTATTATTGCCTCTAGGGCATATTTCCTTCAGTCTCCCACTTGCACTAGAGTCAATAATCTAGATTACATAGTAATGATTCTTACACCCATGGAGTCTTGGTGCTGATCATGTTTTGCTCGTGGAAGAGGCTTAGTCAACGGGTCTGCAACATTCAGATCCGTATGTATCTTGAAATTTTCTATGTCTCCCACCTGGACTAAATCCCGGATGGAATTGAAGCGTCTTTTGATGTACTTGGTTCTCTTATGAAATCTGGATTCCTTTGCTAAGGCAATTGCACCAGTATTGTCACAAAAGATTTTCATTGGTCCCGATGGACTAGGTATGACACCTAGATTGGATATGAACTCCTTCATCCAGACTCCTTCATTTGCTGCTTCCGAAGCAGCTATGTACTCCGCTTCACACGTAGATCCCGCCACGACACTTTGCTTAGAACTGCACCAACTGACAGCTCCACCGTTCAATGTAAACATGTATCCGGTTTGTGATTTAGAATCGTCCGGATCAGTGTCAAAGCTTGCATCAACGTACCCATTTACGATGAGCTCTTTGTCACCTCCATAAACGAGAAACATATCCTTAGTCCTTTTCAGGTATTTCAGGATGTTCTTGACCGCTGTCTAGTGATCCACTCCTGGATTACTTTGGTACCTCCCTGCTAAACTTATAGCAAGGCACACATCAGGTCTGGTACACAGCATTGCATACATGATAGAGCCTATGGCTGAAGCATAGGGAACATCTTTCATCTTCTCTCTATCTTCTGCAGTGGTCGGGCATTGAGTCTTACTCAATTTCACACCTTGTTGTACAGGCAAGAACCCTTTCTTTGCTTGATCCATTTTGAACTTCTTCAAAACTTTGTCAAGGTATGTGCTTTGTGAAAGTCCAATTAAGCGTCTTGATCTATCTCTATAGATCTTGATGACTAATATATATGTAGCTTCACCGAGGTCTTTCATTGAAAAACTCTTATTCAAGTATCCCTTTATGCTATCCAGAAATTCTATATCATTTCCAACCACATATAATATCAGAAATGCTACTAAGCTCCCACTCACTTTCTTGTAAATACAGGCTTTTCCAAAAGTCTGTATAAAACCAAATGCTTTGATCACACTATCAAAGCGTTTATTCCAACTCCGAGAGGCTTGCACCAGTCCATAAATGGATCGCTGGAGCTTGCACACTTTGTTAGCTCCCTTTGCATCGACAAAACCTTCCGGTTGCATCATATACAACTCTTCTTCCAGAAATCCATTTAGGAATGCAGTTTTGACATCCATTTGCCAAATTTCATAATCATAAAATGCGGCAATTGCTAACATGATTCGGACAGACTTGAGCATCGCTACGGGTGAGAAGGTCTCATCGTAGTCAATCCCTTGAACATGTCGAAAACCTTTCGCAACAAGTCGAGCTTTATAGACAGTAACATTACCGTCAGTGTCAGTCTTCTTCTTGAAGATCCATTTATTTTCAATAGCTTGCCGATCATCGGGCAAGTCAACCAAAGTCCATACTTTGTTCTCATACATGGATCCCATCTCGGATTTCATGGCCTCAAGCCATTTTGCGGAATCTGGGCTCACCATCGCTTCTTCATAGTTCGTAGGTTCGTCATGGTCTACTAACATAACCTCCAGAACAGGATTACCGTACCACTCTGGTGCGGATCTTAATCTGGTTGACCTACGAGGTTCAGTAATAACTTGATCTGAAGTTTCATGATCATTATCATTAACTTCCTCACTAATTGGTGTTGGTGTCGCAGAAACTGGTTTCTGTGATGATCTACTTTCCAATAAGGGAGCAGGTATAGTTACCTCATCAAGTTCTACTTTCCTCCCACTCACTTCTTTCGAGAGAAACTCCTGCTCTAGAAAGGATCCATTCTTAGCAACGAATGTCTTGCCTTCGGATCTGTGATAGAAGGTGTACCCAACAGTCTCCTTTGGGTATCCTATGAATACACATTTCTCCGATTTAGGTTCGAGCTTATCAGGTTGAAGTTTCTTCACATAAGCATCGCAACCCTAAACTTTAAGAAACGACAACTTTGGTTTCTTGCCAAACCATAGTTCATAAGGCGTCGTCTCAACGGATTTTGATGGTGCCCTATTTAGAGTGAATGCAGTCGTCTCTAAAGCATAACCCCAAAACGATAGCGGTAAATCAATAAGAGACATCATAGATCGCACCATATCTAGTAAAGTACGATTACGACGTTCGGACACACCATTACGCAGTGATGTTCCGGGTGGCGTGAGTTGCGAAACTATTCCGCATTGTTTCAAATGTAGGCCAAACTCGTAACTCAAATATTCTCCTCCACGATCTGATCGTAGAAACTTTATTTTCTTGTTACGATGATTTTCAACTTCGCTCTGAAATTCTTTGAACTTTTCAAATGTTTCAGACTTATGTTTCATTAAGTTGATATACCCATATCTGCTCAAATCATCTGTGAAGGTGAGAAAATAACGATATCCGCTACGAGCCTCAATATTCATCGGACCACATACATCTGTATGTATGATTTCCAACAAATCAGTTGCTCTCTCCATAGTTCCGGAGAACGGTGTTTTAGTCATCTTGCCCATGAGACACGGTTCGCAAGTACCAAGTGATTCATAATCAAGTGATTCCAAAAGTCCATCATTATGGAGTTTCTTCATGCGCTTTACACCGATATGACCTAAACGGCAGTGCCACAAATAAGTTGCACTATCATTATCAACTCTGCATCTTTTGGCTTCGACATTATGAATATGTGTGTCACTACTACCGAGATTCATTAAAAATAGACCACTCTTCAAGGGTGCATGACCATAAAAGATATTACTCATATAAATAGAACAACCATTATTCTATGATTTAAATGAATAACCGTCTCGCATCAAACAAGATCCAGATATAATGTTCATGCTCAACGCTGGCACCAAATAACAATTATTTAGGTCTAATACTAATCCCGAAGGTAGATGTAGAGTTAGCGTGCCGACGGCGATCACATCGACTTTGGAACCGTTTCCCACGCGCATCGTCACCTCGTCCTTGGCCAGTGTTCGCTTAATCCGTAGTCCCTGTTTCGAGTTGCAAATATTAGCAACAGAACCAGTATCAAATACCCACGTGCAACTTCGAGCTCTGGTAAGGTACACATCAATAACAAGTATATCACATATACCTTTGTTCAGCTTGCCATCCTTCTTATCCGCCAAATACTTGGGGCAGTTCCGCTTCCAGTGACCAGTCTGCTTGCAGTAGAAGCACTCAGTCTCAGGCTTAGGTCCAGATTTGGGTTTCTTCTCCTGAAGAGCAACTTGCTTGCTGTTCTTCTTGAAGTTCCCCTTTTTCTTACCTTTGCCCTTTTTCTTGAAACTAATGGTCTTATTGACCATCAACACTTGATGCTCCTTTTTGATTTCTACCTCCGCTGCCTTTAGCATTGCGAAGAGCTCGGGAATTGTCTTATTCATCCCTTGCATGTTATAGTTCATCACGAAGCTCTTGTAGCTTGGTGGCAGTGATTGAAGAATTCTGTCAATGACGCTATCATCCGGAAGATTAACTCCCAGTTGAATCAAGTGATTATTATACCCAGACATTTTGAGTATATGCTCACTGACAGAACTATTCTCTTCCATCTTGCAGCTGTAGAACTTATTGGAGACTTCATATCTCTCAATCCGGGCATTTGCTTGAAATATTAACTTCAACTCCTGGAACATCTCATATGCTCCATGACGTTCAAAATGTCGTGAAAACCCGGTTCTAAGCCGTAAAGCATGGCACACTGAACTATCGAGTAGTCATCAGCTTTGCTCTGCCAGACATTCATAACTTCTGGTGTTGCTCTTGCAGCAGGCCCGGCACCCAGCGGTGCTTCCAGGACGTAATTCTTCTGTGCAGCAATGAGGATAATCCTCAAGTTACGGACCCAGTCCGTGTAATTTCTACCATCATCTTTCAACTTTGCTTTCTCAAGGAACGCATTAAAATTCAACGGAACAACAGCACGGGCCATCTATCTACAATTAACATAGACAAGCAAGATACTATCAGGTACTAAGTTCATGATAAATTTAAGTTCTATTAATCATATTACTTAAGAACTCCCACTTAGATAGACATCCCTCTAATCATCTAAGTGATTACGTGATCCAAATCAACTAAACCATAACCGATCATCACGTGAAATGGAGTAGTTTTCAATGGTGAACATCACTATGTTGATCATATCTACTATATGATTCACGCTCGACCTTTCGGTCTCAGTGTTCCGAGGCCATATCTGCATATGCTAGGCTCGTCAAGTTTAACCTGAGTATTCTACGTGTGCAAAACTGGCTTGCACCCATTGTAGATGGACGTAGAGCTTATCACACCCGATCATCACGTGGTGTCTGGGCACGACGAACTTTGGCAACGGTGCATACTCAGGGAGAACACTTTTATCTTGAAATTTTAGTGAGAGATCATCTTATAATGCTACCGTCAATCAAAGCAAGATAAGATGCATAAAAGATAAACATCACATGCAATCAATATAAGTGATATGATATGGCCATCATCATCTTGTGCTTGTGATCTCCATCTCTGAAGCACCGTCATGATCACCATCGTCACCGGCGCGATACCTTGATCTGCGTCGTAGCATCGTTGTCGTCTCGCCAACTATTGCTTTAACGACTATCGCTACCGCTTAGTGATAAAGTAAAACAATTACATGGCGATTGCATTGCATACGATAAAGTGACAACCATATGGCTCCTGCCAGTTGCCGATAACTCGGTTACAAAACATGATCATCTCATACAATAAAATATAGCATCATGTCTTGACCATATCACATCACAACATGCCCTGCAAAAACAAGTTAGACGTCCTCTACTTTGTTGTTGCAAGTTTTACGTGGCTGCTACGGGCTTAGCAAGAACCGTTCTTACCTACGCATCAAAACCACAACGATAGTTTGTCAAGTTGGTGCTGTTTTAACCTTCGCAAGGACCGGGCGTAGCCACACTCGGTTCAACTAAAGTGAGAGAGACAGACACCCGTCAGTCACCTTTAAGCAACGAGTGCTCGCAACGGTGAAACCAGTCTCGCGTAAGCGTACGCATAATGTCGGTCCGGGCCGCTTCATCTCACAATACCGCTGAACCAAAATATGACATGCTGGTAAGCAGTATGACTTATATTGCCCACAACTCACTTGTGTTCTACTCGTGCATATAACATCAACGCATAAAACCAGGCTCGGATGCCACTGTTGGGGAACGTAGTAATTTCAAAAAAAATCTACGCACACGCAAGATCATGGTGATGCATAGCAACGAGAGGGGAGAGTGTTGTCCACGTACCCTCGTAGACCGAAAGCGGAAGCGTTAACACAACGCGGTTGATGTAGTCGTACGTCTTCACGATCCGACCGATCAAGTACCGAACGCACGGCACCTCCGAGTTCAGCACACGTTCAGCTCGATGACGTCCCTCGAACTCTGATCCAGCCGAGTGTTGAGGGAGAGTTTCGTCAGCACGACGGCGTGGTGACAATGTTGTTGTTCTACCGACGCAGGGCTTCGCCTAAGCACCGCTACGATATTATCGAGGTGTAATATGGTGGAGGGGGGCACCGCACACGGCTAAGAGATCAATGATCAATTGTGTGTCTAGAGGTGCCCCCCTGCCCCCGTATATAAAGGAGCAAGGGGGGGTTCGGCCGGCCAAGGGGAGAGGCGCGCCAGGAGGAGTCCTACTCCTACCGGGAGTAGGACTCCCCCCTTTTCCATGTTGGACTAGGAGAGAGAGGGGGAAGAGGTGGAGGGGAGGAAGGAAAGGGGGGCCGCCCCCCTCTCCTTGTCCTATTAGGATTGGGGGGAGGGGCGTGCGGCCCTGCCCTGGCCTCCTCTCCTCTCTTCCACCTAGGCCCACTAAGGCCAATTAAGTTACCGGGGGGTTCCGGTAACCTCCCGGTACTCCGGAAAAATCCCGATTTCACCCGGAACACTTCCGATGTCCAAACATAGGCTTCCAATATATCAATCTTTATGTCTCGACCATTTCGAGACTCCTCGTCATGTCCGTGATCACATCCGGGACTCCGAACAACCTTCGGTACATCAAAACATATAAACTCATAATATAACTGTCATCTTAACGTTAAGTGTGCGGACCCTACTGGTTCGAGAACTATGTAGACATGACCGAGACACCTCTCCGGTCAATAACAAATAGCGGAACCTGGATGCTCATATTGGTTCCCACATATTCTACGAAGATCTTTATCGGTCAGACCGCACAACAACATACGTTGTTCCCTTTGTCATCGGTATGTTACTTGCCCGAGATTCGACCGTCGGTATCTCGATACCTAGTTTAATCTCGTTACCGGCAAGTCTCTTTACTCGTTCCGTAATACATCATCCCGCAACTAACTCATTAGTCACAATGCTTGCAAGGCTTATAGTGATGTGTATTACTGAGTGGGCCCAGAGATACCTCTCCGACAATCGGAGTGACAAATCCTAATCTCGAAATACGCCAACCCAACAAGTACCTTTGGAGACACCTGTAGAGCACCTTTATAATCACCCAGTTACGTTGTGACGTTTGGTAGCACACAAAGTGTTCCTCCGGAAAACGGGAGTTGCATAATCTCATAGTCATAGGAACATGTATAAGTCATGAAGAAAGCAATAGCAACATACTAAACGATCGAGTGCTAAGCTAACGGAATGGGTCAAGTCAATCACATCATTCTCCTAATGATGTGATCCCGTTAATCAAATGACAACTCATGTCTATGGCTAGGAAACATAACCATCTTTGATCATCGAGCTAGTCAAGTAGAGGCATACTAGTGACACTCTATTTGTCTATGTATTCACACATGTATTATGTTTCCGGTTAATACAATTCTAGCATGAATAATAAACATTTATCATGATATAAGGAAATAAATAATAACTTTATTATTGCCTCTAGGGCACATTTCCTTCAAACACATCAACATACGTTCATCCAAGCTAGCTGAACATTAAGTTTTAAAATAAATTTTATTAATTTGCACGGTTATGTGTTTGCAGATCCATGTGAAACCGATGAGAGAACAACTAACTTACAAAATGATAACATCCAACCACAACACAGGCCATGTATTTGAGGCACTGAGCATCGTCCTCGACAAGCACAATATCCGGCGCGAAAGAAGAAGAGTTGGAAGAAGATGACTACTACTTAAATGTGCCTTAATTTAGTTGGAGCCATCCGAACATTGTTTCAGCCATATCGACTCATATGTAATCACAACAATGTTTCAGCTATTTCTGTGTTCGTCCAAGATATCTGCTATGGATCCCGTTAAACACAGCTGTGCATTCAAATGGTCAAGTCTTAAATTCCTGAACAGCAAACATTTACAAATAAGAATCATACTTTTTCCAGAAGTTCTAAACATGATATTCAAGACATCACTTCCTTGCACTAGAACACCACTCACTTCGAGTAGACATAATAAAAGAAACAATTGGAACACAGAGGAAAAACACTATCGATTCGTAAGCATCTGACGAAGGAGCTAAATCCGGGTCACAGAGGCACTGTCGTGCCTCTTATCCACGTAGAACATGCCTCTCTTACCACGGACAACTAAGCTGACACACGCAAGTGCGCCACCAGTTAACACAGGACCGTCCCCTCTCGACAGCTTAACACCGGTCCCTCTCCAAGCCAAATGAGTCATGGAAGCACGACCGTGGCTCAAGTTAATGAAAGAAGAACCATCCTCTATGATAGACGACTAAACTGAAAAAATACCAAAACAGAAGAACGACCGTGACTTCAACTGTAAAAGGTCCGTGACCTCACAAGTTTCAACGACGAGTCTCTCTCAGCAAATAAGTGAAAGCAAACGTTTCGAAAGAAAGGCACGACCATGCCTTTGAGTAACATCGTAGACGTGCCTCTCCGAGCGAATGTGTAAGAGAAAGCATTTGCGAACAACAGACAGAACTCTGACTCAACATAACATAGCACTTGCCTCCACTAACTAGACAGACGTGACTTCACTAGCAGACTAGCTAGAAATATTACAGAACATACAACCATGACAATGACTCATACTAACATAACGCAGTGCCTCTCCGAATTTAATACCCAAAGGAAGGAAAACGCCTCTACCAAACATACGACAATGCATCCAATGCCTTCACGGCCATGCCGTTCAAAATCAAAGTACCACCACAATAATTGAAACACAGAAACGCAACCGTCGATAACACAATACTCCCACAGCAAGTATCACACTGGATTACCGTGCCTAAAACAGACAACATATATTGAAACAGACAACATATATTGAAACAGACATCAAAGTGAGAAAATCTGAAGAATCTTAAACACACTCAAGCTCTACATAAAAAGAATTTCAAACACACAACCACAACCGTATATTCAATATAAAAACAACCGTGCCAAGCACAGTACAAACACAAAGCAAAAGTAAAGCCCCTACCTGTCAGTGAAGAAGCTAGCAAACTAATAAGACCAGACCGTGCCTTGCCTAAAACAAAAACAATGCCTCCCTGAACAGACGACTGTGCGCTGCCTAGAATCACGAAAGTGCACATCTAAGTGCTCCCCTTAATACATCTCATCTTATACCAACTCATAGCAAAAAATCATGGAGGAAAATATTCTTGAAGGCACCCAATCAAGAAAAACATAATGGAACGAAAATAAACTTAAATTTCCAAACTAGTCAACTCCATCTGGTTCAAAATAAAACAACCACAATTACAAATTCATCAGTCTATGTAATATTACCCCATACAATAACTATCAAATAACCAATTCATCACACAATCCATCTTGCCAGCACTTCCACCTGGACTACTCCTCAGAAACGTCCTCGCCATCTGAGATCAGGAAGACAGCGACGATGCAGGATGTCCCTCATCGACAGAAACCGGCGGTATAGCTCATAGCTCACATACCCTTCCTAAAGGAAAATCAAATGAAAACATGAATATACAAAAAAAACAAGTACTGTTCTAGCAACAAAGGCAGAAACTAACGAAAATGAAATCTTCACTTACAGTAGCTCCATATTTCAGGTGATCAAAAGTAAGTGGCTTCCAATCTCAGTAGTGACGAAGAAGTTCTGGAAAAGATGACTCCAGCTTCAAATAAGATTCGTCAATGATAGCTCCTGCTAAGTCCTCCATGGAGTCCCTTTCTTTGCCGCCTTTGATCATAAACTTCTCTTGGATGTCGATGTGGTACCCTTCTGGAATTCTGATGAAATCTTGAAATAGAGCATCTCTAATATTCCTGACGCCCACACTAGAGAAAGTTATACCTCTATTCTCAAGGAAATCCTTCAGAGCAGGGCACTCTGTCCTGGCCCTGCAGAAGTGATAGAGCAAAACATGATTCCGCATAGCCAGTTGCATGACGACGACTTTTCTACGCCCGTAACAATCCTTTCGCGTGAACTCCATGCCGAGACCAACAAACTCGTGCTTCTCCTCGCGCAACCAGTCCTCGTACAAGCCAATGATCTCCTCCACCTTGCCAGGCTCGTTGGTGTACCACACGTCGAGCTTCGTGTTACCATCGGCAACTATAGGATGGTACTCGGTGGTGTTCAAAAAGTCATCCATGGCAGCGAGCAGCAAGGTGACAAGGTTGGGGAGTGGCGAGGAGGGTGGGAACTGACTGATGTTCTGTGGCTACAATACGATGTGAAGACCTCACAAACACGGCCAGTATTTAACCTTGGCGAGGGACGTTTGAGTTACAATGCGCATTAACGTGTGAACTAGGAACAGCGAATAGACGGTTGTGCTTCCAAAGCTCATAAAACCATGCACTTCGTAAAGTCACGGCTGTGCACAAAATATTTGATGCCGTGGAGAAATCGAGGAGCCTCTAATTTTATTTTACGGTAACTGACACACTGAATAGTCACATCGAACAGCCGGCACATCGGTCATCAATTCCTCCTTTGAACAAAGACCACCGACGGAAGAATGCAATGAAGCAAACAAACAGCCAGCCGTACACCTTAGATCCGAAGGCCAAAACTCATCCGTGCCCAGTCTAGCTAGATTCACAAAATATGTCCCTCGATAGTCAAGGCTGGTTTCACGTGAGGCCCGGGTATGCAGGCACAAGACGCACATACGTGTCTATCAGGCACGGGTATGCAGGCACACGACGCACATACGTGTCTATTCCACAGGCATGGGTATCACCACAGGCACGTAGAGATACAGGCAGCAACTCGCCGTAAACACGTGAATGCAGGCAACGAAGGCACGGAAACGTAGCCTCTACAGGCACGTGCTTCGGCTTGGCAAGGCACGAATACGGCCTTGCAATTAACGTTCTCGAGCCACGGCTACACACCCTCTGCGTACAGACATGGAATTGCAGCTTCTCCGATGCACAAGCATGGTTTTCGAATTGGCATTCTCGAGGCACAAATACAAATCCTCTGCATACAAATCCTCTGGATGCAAAAAAGAGAGGTGGCAGAGGCATCGGTAAGAACACTCTATTCGAGAGGCACGGTTGCAAACTCTCAAGAGAGACAGCCATGTGACACCGCAGACACATAGACACATGACGTGTATCACGTGAGGATACATCAAATACAAGCAGCGAATCAACGGGAGAAGTGAAAGAGACACAGTTTTAAAGTGTCCAAAGGCACAGGCGTGTAGAAGCATAGGCACGACGAGTCACAGCCACCGCATCCCCTCACGGACAGGCATCTGGCACCACAGGCACGTAGAGTCACAGCCAGCGTGTCTCCTGAGACAAGCGAATGCAGGTACAGGATGCACGGAACTGAAGCGTATACAGGCATGGAATTGCGGCTTTTGGCGCACAGGTACGGCTTTGGAATTGGCGTTCTCGAGGCACGGTTACAAACCACCTGGACGCACAAAAGAGTGGTGGCAGAGGCACGGTTGTGTGGTCTGAAGAGAAACTGCCGTGTGACACCACCACATAGAGACATCGCGTGTGTCACGTGAGGTACATGAATAGCGGAAAAGAAGCCACGAAAGTGAAGCCTCCACAGACACGGATGCGGGCTTCTAGACGCACGGTCCCGAAGAACACAAAGACAGGAAACTGAAAATGTTGCCTCGTACGTTACCAGACGTGCCTCTCTTGTGCGAATGTGTAAAACACAACAATACAAACACAAACAAACAGTGGTGAATATAAGCCAAACAAAAAACACGCTTCTCCCAAACAATACATATGCGTCCCCTCACGGACGGGCGTCTGGCACTAGAGGCACGTAGAGTCACAGCCAGCATGACGCCTGAGACACGCAAATGCACGTACAGGAGACACCGAATTAAAGCATATACAAGCACGGAATTGCGGCTTCTCATAGTTGTCGAGGCACGAGTACAAACAACCTGGATGCACAAAAGAGTGGTGGCAAAGGCATGGTTGTGTAGTGTCAAGAGGATCTGTCGTGTGAAACCAGCACGTTACGGACATGGCGTGTGTCACGGATGTACATGCATAGACGGAAAGAAGCCACAGAAGTGAAGCCTGAACAGACACGGATGCCCGGATTCTCGAGGCATGGTCCTAAAGCACACAAAGACACGAAACTAAAATGTTGCCTCGTACGTTAGCAGACGTGCCTCTCTTGTGCAAACGTGTAAAAGACAACAATACAAACACAAACAAACGGCACTGAATAAAAGCCAAACACAAAACGCGCTTCTCCCACAAAATACATATGCGCCACTTCAACAGGTTCTCTAAATATACATGAACTCGCGCAAACGTCAACAATGAACTTGTAACATGAAAAAACATAAGAAATTATATTCACATAACATGAGACGTACTCCATAGGTTTGAACTAAAAGTACTCATTAATTATACAAAAAAAAAGAAATGAAAGTCTTCCAGGAGTCCATTCTGCTAAGACCACCGGGACCATTCTACTCAGTTGGAGTTCTGCTCAAAAGCATCAACGGCGTCCGGGGTCTGGAAGACAACGAGGATGCATCATGTCCTTCATAGACAGAACTCGGCGGTAGAGCTCGTAGCTAACATACCCATCCTAAAATAAAAAGCGGATGAGAATGAGGATATGTGTAAAGGGGAAAAAGTACTATTGTTGCAATAAAACAAAAATATAAAGACGAAATTTTCACTTACAATTGCCGCATATTTCAGGTGTTCAAGGGAAAGCGGCTTCCATTCCTAGTAGTCATGCAGACCTTGTGGAAAGGACGACTTCATACTCAAGTAAGATTTGTTTATGACGGTTCCTGCCAAATCTGCCATGGAATCCCTTAGATTGCCTCCTTTGATCATGAGCTCCTCTTGAAGGTCGATGTGACACTCTCTTGGGATTTTGAGGTAACTGTTTGCGAGAACATCCCTATCGTTCCTGACGTCGACACTAGCGAAAATTATACCTTTGTTCCGAAGGAAATCCTTCAGAGCAGCGCACTCCGTCCTGGCCTTGCACAAGTGATAAATAAGAACATGCTTGCGCATCGCCAGTTGCATAACGGCCACTTTTCTACTACGATCAAAATAATCCTCTCGTGTGTACTCCAGATCAAGACCAACAAACTTGTACCTGTCCTCACGCAGCCATTCCTCATAGAGAGTACGAATCTCCTCCACCTTGTGGGGCTCATTGGTGTACAACACCTCGAGCTTGGTATTACCATCAGCATCTATAAAGAGACGCTCAGTAGTGTTCCTGAAGTCGTCCATGGAACCGAGGCTGAGACGACAATGGAGTTTGACTGTGCTTCTCGTACGAGGCGAGGAGGACGGGAGCTACCTGCACTTCTCTGGAGGGAATAAGACGCGATAACCTCCAGGAATAGACCACTACTTAACCTTTGGGGAGAGACGACTCAGTTACCATGCGCCCATTTAATTGCTAAGGAAACGGTGAATGGACGATTGTGCTTCTGCAGCTCATGAAACCATGCACTTCAAAAGTCACGACTGCCACGCTGTAATCGAGGAGCCTCTAGGTTAACTCTAGCACGGTATCTGGCACAGTGAATACTAACAATAAATAGCCATCTCATCGGTCACCAGCACATCTTTTGACCGAGAGAATAATGAGAGGAAGCAAACAAGATGACCCTGTCGTACAAATACTACACGGGGACTGAACAAAAATAGAAGCACGGTTCGGCCAGCACAAAAGCCACACGCGTGCCTCCACTTTGCTTTAAAGACAAACCTCAGTGATATCAACAGACCTGCATCTCTATGTCTGCATACCACCGAAAACATTGCCAAAACAAAAGCACGTCCATGCTTCTCACATACAAATAATTGTGGGCTATCATAGATATTCCCGCCTGAACCCAACGTACATAAAAACAGTGGCTCCCTGGGTCAACAACTGCTTGAAAAAAAATTGCAATAACAGAGTCACGAACCGTGACTCCATTCCAGATACAAAAGTGCCTCTCATTAGGAACCATCATGCCTCCCCTCAATTTGCCTGCCCCGACGTATCGACCATGCCTCTCCTGCTACAACGACCATGCATCTAATAACATCATCACCATTCCTCTCCTAAAGACACACCCAACCATATCTGATTAAACATGTGATTAAAAAAATTAAAACACAGAAGCACGAGTATGCTTTTCAGCATGTATAACCGTGCCTCACAAAAAGTATGTGAGGCAAGATAGGCACGTAAAAGACTCCACTCGGAGGCAGCACAGCTGGACAACTATAATGGGAGGTAGTTGGACGAGTCAAACATCTCGTGTCCCCATGACACCTCGAAATGCATGCACACCATCTACAGCCAGCATTCATTCCATTTCGCAGAATAAAAAATAAAACAAGAAGCACTCATTACTACTCTTGCTCTCTCCCGTCTCTACATTTCAATAAGCTCTGACTCCCTCAGCCACATCACAACTCATTTGCCTTATCCGTCGCCTACTTCTAGGGTTCGTGCTTCTTCTCCGTCTCCTGCTTCTAGGGTTCGTGCTTCTAACCCGCACACAATCGATTAATTTCTAAGCCATACTTCTCTCATAGATTGCTGGCCGTGGGTGCTTGCCCTAAGCTTCCCATCACAACCCATCTGCCTTATCCGTCCGCCTACTTCTAGGGTTCGTGCTTCTTCCCCGCACACAGTCTCATTTCAAACAAGTTATTGTAGAGTTTTTATTGGGTCTCTTGATTAACTTCTAAGCCGTGCTTCTCTCGTACATTTGCTAACCGTGTGCGCTTGCCCTAAGCTTCCCCTACCCCAATCTCCGTTCGTCAACCCTCGTTCTTCTTCTGTCCCAGGTAAAAAGCATATGCGTAAGCAGCATGCTCCGATCCGTATTTACGTTTTACATTTAGGTTTTTCATTTGATAGTTATTGAAGCATCAGATCCGGTACAACGACTTCATTCTCTAAAGGAATATAAAAACCATTTGAAAATCTAAACAAGTGTTATAAACTCTGTCATACTGCTTTTCTCGAAGGAGTAGATGAGAAGATTTCTGGTAAATTTGTAGTTGTTGCCTGCCTTCAATATGGCTAACATATTTGAAGCTATTCGTTGTCTACCTTCAACGTTGAAGCTTGTTTTTAAATTGTTATGATATTGTTGTGTTCTTAACATAGTTTTTCTGAATTATTTAGGTATGATTTGCCCTACCTGCCGCCAACCAGGCGGCCCTTGCGAACCACACCCTGAAGTTCTCCAGGAGTTTGAGGTTATTCTTGATGAAAATTGCTGCAACCGCATGGTTAGTAAGCATCACTAACACATTAGTTGCTTACAACACAGTAGAAATCGTCACTGTCACTCATACCCCCTTGCACCTACACTAGGTTCCCCTGCTGCCACTTCTTCGCACCTGCCTTGTGTTTTCATTTTCCATTAGTTTGCCTGCCTATGCCCTGATTAATATGGTCCATTAGTTTTGCATGCCTATGCGTTGATTACTATAATGCATCTTTAGTTCTAATTAAAATTAGTCAACATATGCCAAAAAGCTGTATCCATTAATTTATAATACAATTATGTTGTTATCTGTAATTCTTATCAAAAATTCATATCCAATTTAAGAAAACTTTTAACATTAATAGCACGCGAGTTCAAATTTATACTTACAGGTTGTTATTTGCACTATTTTTTCCAGTATGTACCTTGTAATGTCAGAGCTTTTCTCGCTGAATACATTGAAGAGAGGAAGAAAGAAGCAAGAAAATTGCGTAAACAGCAGGTAGAGCCAGCCCTTCTTACACATGAAGGAAGGTCTTACAATGCTTTGTTTAAACATAGGGCGAACTACACAAAGTTCTGCGGTGGTGAGTGGAACATCTTTGCGGCTGATTATGAACTTAGTGCTGGAGACCGCATAGAATTTGAACCATACGAGGGTCTCAATCTCGAAATACAAACATATCGGGATGACAAAAAGCTGCTTCCATTACCCCACGTTGGTAGGTATTTAATATTACAAACATTACAAACTTATCATCTTTCGTTATATTTTTATATTACAAACTTATCTTCTTTCGCTGTAATTTTATATGCATGAATCGAACTGAATAATATTAACCCCGTGTTGGATATAACTTTATCTAACTTTAAATGTTTTTTCTTTTTCTAGCTCTTGACGATCTTTCTTCTGACGATTTCGACCATGTTCACTGCTGTGTCTACTCTAAGGATATTGAGCTTACCTACGACCAGACACGATTCTTTCTACAACGCCTTTTCGGAGATACTTTCATCCATTGTCGTCCATTTGTCCATGCCTTGACTCCCACTAACACCAAAGACTATGTCATGGTTGGTTACAACTGTCCTTGTTAAAATACCAAACGTATTTTGCTCATATGTAATATAAACAATACTGACATAATATTGCTTATATGTAAAATTATAAAGAACCAATTTATTCAAACCTAAAACAACAAAACTTTTGTTGTTCTCTTAATATGTTGTTTTATCTGTTTACACACAAACCTGAACATGCCAGGAATTATATTACTTCCAATATGAAATTTCTTAATGTTTGTGCACTCACCATATTCAAACATTCTTTTATTTATTGTCCAAGTGACAAATCAGCGGTTTTAATTTCTATTTAATTTCCATTTTCTTCTAGAAAATTCCGAGGAGCGTTGTCTCAACACTGAAGAGATGGGTGGACATGCCAACCAATGACAGGGTAACCCTTGAAGCTCCTAATGAACCTACACATGTCATCACTCCTTCATCGTACTACATCTCCAAAAATGACGGCAGGATGGTAATAGAAAAGTCTTCTTTCAGAGACTTCATATCAGCTGCATCCTTCATTGAAAAGAACGTTGTTCTAATAACTTTCAAAGAGCGCCATGACCGTTCTGTGTCCATCATCATTCAGCGCATTATGTAGATTCCGTCGGAACCAGCACCTAAAATGGAAGCAAACAGTGTATCTCCTAGAATGTTCAATGCTCGTTTCATGATGATGCCTCCAGGAGCAAAACACTGATTACTATAAGTTTGCTAGTTAGGATGGTAGGGTACTGTAATTATTATGGACCATGAGCTTGCTTGAACTATCAGAATGATCTTTTGCAACTTATGTAGCTCTTACGGACACTCAGCTTGCTGTTTCAACCATCGGAATGATCCTTTGAAACAAATCCTGTTTGAACTATCGAAATGATTAATTTGAAAAAATGTAGTTCTTACCCTTTCAAAAGTTCACAATTCAAAAAACCAAAAAACAAAAAGATTCATTTTCAAAAATCAAACGAAACAAGAATCAATTTGTGATTCAAAACCTCTATCAATGCCATGTTATCAAACTTATTCTAGTGAAACATATCTCAATTAAAAACCAAACAGGACTTCGTTTTCAAGTCCAAACTATATTTACCTCAAATTTACCTAAACACACACTTGTGCACCGAATAACATAAAAACCGTGCCTCCCTAACCAAGGAAGATTATTAATTGAAAAAAATGTTTTCACAAAAAGGCACGACCATGCATCTGCTGAGTGTTCTACCGTTTACACAACTACTTTCACAGCCAAAGATGGATCACGCAGGCAGCACGAAACGAATAAAAAATTCAATGAACAAGAGAAGTGAAAATCTTAAAAAAACAGATAAAGCAAACCCCTGTTTCCGAAATTCTACGCCTGGAACCGCCGCGTGACTAGCAACTGCTCTTTGGCGGTTTCCTTTTTTGCACAACAAAAGAACCCTTTCACTTTTCCGACTCCATTTCATCCTCTTCCTCGAAAGTTTCTCGCCGGCCGCAGTTCACCACCGCACACCTCCAGCCATGGACGACGGGAAACTAACAACACTCACCGAACACATCACAACCCACGGTACAACCGTGCTTGAGGTGGTGTACACCAACGACCCAAGGACCGTGGAGCGGATCATCAAAAAGTACGAAGAATGGCTAAAGGAGGAGAAGAACAAGTTCGTCGGCCTCGACCTCGAGTACACACGTAAGAGCAGTTACATACGACAAGGGATCGCCATCGTCCAACATGCCATGCGCGAGCATGTCCTTGTATACCACTACTGCAGATCAGAGCGCTCCCAGGCGTTAGTTGACTTCCTGCAACGGAAAGCGGTAACTTTAACTAGCGTCGATACCAGGAACGACAAGACCATGCTTGCCCGTGCATGGATCAAAATTCCAGACGAGCACCACGTCGACATCCAGAGGCTATTCTGCATCAAGGGTGGTGGAGAAAGGGACTCCATGGGTGACCTTTCAGCGGCCATCATCGACCCCTCATGCAAGAACATGAAGAAATCATTCCCAAAGGAGAAGCACCAGTTCTGGGACTGGAAGCCACTTTCCCCGATACACCTTGAGTATGCGGCAAAGGACGGGTATGTTAGCTACGAGTTGTACCGTAGAATCCTAACCATCAAGAACGGGCTACGTCACCTCCACCAACAACCAATGAAAGAAAGACTCCGCCCACGTAAGAGCAATGACGAGGGATCTTCCAGCGGCTGGAAGCGCCGGAAGGGAAACAGTGGTTGGTAAATTGCGAGAAAATGGATGTCTACATTAAACTAGTAGGAACTACTATTATCATAATTTGGATTGTATGAACCTATGTTGTAAATATGTTTGTTGTTGCTCAAAGATGTTGTGTGTATTGTATTACTATTTTACGTTTGAACTTTGAACACAGTGGTGTGCTCATGTACAAATGCATACTACGTTTTGCATGTCTAAATGCAATTAGTAAGTTATGTCCCAGTACTGAGCAAGCATATATTGTATCCATGATTATAGAACGAGAGATATCTCGCACGATATTGTATTATAATTTTCATACTCAACCTTTACAAGATGCATCGTGCATTTACAAGAATATGTGATGACATCGTTGTAAACTTTCAGTACAATGCTTATTAAACATTGGCGTGAACAATTCATAAATATTGCAGAAGATCATTCGGTACACAGTCACAAGCGACGAGAACTTTGTTACTTTAACCACGTTGAAAAAAAATCCTTGCCTCCATTTCACATCAAACACCGCTCCGTCCATTCAGAACATCCTTGCTATTGCACACAGGTTCCTCTCCGTACACCAGTTCTGCACGATGCCACAAAACTACACTACTGTGTGCAACTGACCTATGTACAAGCGTGGCTCACTAAGTGTCTACTCAATCCATGCCTGTGGTGCCACGCACCCGTGACCCTAGATACTTCACACCTATGCATCCACAACCGAGCCCCTCTAACCAGATATTCGGACCGATGCCTCTACTGCCGTACATCCGTGACTCTAGAATCTTGACAGTAGCTAGAGGGTTCAAAACCGTGCCTCCACATAACCGTGCTTGTACTGACTGCACTTCCGTGCCTCTATTTGCTTGATCAACATGCCTCACATGAAACGCACAGTAACTCTACGTGCTCCGCACGCGTGATCGCCAATGCAACTTTGGTGCTGCACAGACGCGTCTCTTAGTATACCCGTACCTCCACAACCGTGCTTGTACTGACACTAGTGGAAAAAGGGTCATCTGTCCCGGTTGGTAAGGGCCATCTGTCCCGGTTGTTGAACCGGGACTAAAGGGTCATTACTAATGCCCTAGGCCTTTAGTCCCGGTTCTTATACAAACCGGGACAGATGGGCCTCCACGTGGCCGCTCCGGCAAGCCCAGGCAGGAGGGCCTTTGGTCCCGGTTGGTAGCACCAACCGGGACCAATAGGCATCCACGCGTCACCATTTCAGGGGCTGGGGTTTTTGTTTTTTGTTTTTTAAAGGGGGGGGGTTGGGGGTTTTGGGGGGTAATTTAGGTTGGTATAGGTAGCTAATAGAGAGATGTGTCCTCTCTTATCTCTGTGCTACTGCTACTGCTATGCCTAAACATGACTTAGATTGAAGTGAGGCAACATGCGATGCATGTCAAAAGTACTACTAATCCTAACTTGATCAAGTTTGGATTGTACTACTTTCGACATGCACCACATGCATGTTGCCTTCACTTCAATCCAATCCATGCTCATTTCATCCACAGATATATAATAACTCTTCATGCTCGCATCATGCATCATCATAATAACAAGTCCTACTAATCATCATCATACAACTTCTACTCGTTATTAATAACAAGTCATACGATCATCATCCTGATAGTCATCGAACCAACCCTACTTTGTTCTTAGCACAAGATCATCAGTATTAGGTAGGACCTAACTACCCTCTTTAAGGTAAAATAGCATAAAACAATATAGACCCTGACTCTCCATTATGGAGAATGGAGATCATCCTGTCTCCAATTCCGGCGCTTCGCTTCCTTTTGCTTCCAAGAACCTCCTTACGACTGTCCATACATTTTGTCCATTTATTGATTAGCATGTCTCCACTTCTTTGAGAAATCCGGTATGGACAGTTGAGATTCGTAGGATGACCTGGATATATGTTCAAAACATGAAGGCTGCCATTCTGATACATCAAATGAGGCACACAATCCTCTGGGATTCTCTGTTGAAAAACATAGTAATAACTTCATAGTTAGCAATGATGTACTAGTTTTAGAAATATGCAAAAGATGCACGGATGTCGTAATAGTAAAATATCTTACCAGGGTATCTCCATGGTAGTTACCGTAGTTCAACACATGCACTAGTGGCACGTATTGACTATAATGTTGAGGAGTTTGATTGTAGATATTGTAATTCTCAATATCAGTACAAAATCCGACCAGATGATTTTTCTCCTGATAAGTTAATTCGGTGTAGTGGGTTTTGTCTACCATGTTCGGCACATTGTTTGAACAATCAAAATAAGCTGTCAATGGAAATAAGCCACTAGTAGAAAACAGGGCATTGGTTCGGCCCTCGTAATACCATTAATCCCGGTGCGCTCACGAACCGGGACCAAAGGAGGCAACTGTCCCGGTTCATGAGCCCAGGGGGCCGGCCTGGCCACGTCGGCCACTGGTCCCGGTTCGTCTAGACCTTTTGGTCCCGGTTCCACGCACGAACCGGGACCAATGCACCTCGCCCCTGGCCCATGACCATTAGTCCTGGTTTGTGCCACAAACCGGGACTAAAGGGTTGGTCCTCGTTGCGGTCAGAGTTTAGTCCCACCTCGCCAACCGAAGGGCGCTCACACCGGGTTATAAGCCCGTCCCTCCGTGCCTTGTTGAGCTCCTCTCAAAATGAAAATAGATGCCCTTATACAGGGAATTTGACCTAAATTCAGAGTGAATTTCTCTGAAATTCATAGAAATTTATTATGAATTTAGGTTGAATTCTCTCTATAGGCGCATCTATGCTCATTTTTTTATGTTGGGGTTGGCGATCTTTACAGACTTTTTGTGTGTTGAATATGCACCATTCAAAATCAGTCTCTGCTTTGAATGGTTCATTTTGAACACACAAAAAGTCTGGAGTTCAAATAAGTTCAAGAAAATGTAATCCCCTTGTAACAGATGAGTTTCCGTATGAAATCCTGATACTTTGAAAGAGAATGTCCATTTTGTACACGAAGTGCATCTAGTTTTTGCCATAACCCTCTCAACATTCTTGCACATGCTATGTGGATGAAATGATGATACCATGCCAACTTTCAACCTTTTCAGAGTTCATTTGAAATGCTTTTCAATTTTAGGGTCTTATAGCTCAAAATAATTAGTAAATGCATGAATAATAACAAAAGAAGTCAGAAAGGATTGAAAAATGATGATGTGGCTTTGGATGGTGCATTTTGAACACACAAAAAGTCAGGAGTTCAAATAAGTTTTAAAAAATGAAATCGCTTTGTAACAGACGAGTTTCCGTATGAAATCCTGATACTTTGAAAGAGATTGTCCGTTTTGTACACGAAGTCCAATTTTTGCCGTAACCCTCTCAAATTTCTTGCACATGCTATGTGGATGAAATGATGAT